>NC_091172.1:12870069-12955069 GCF_040958095.1 Procambarus clarkii | reverse complement strand
TACTTCATCTAGATCCCTATACAAGCCCAACTGCCAGAGATACTTGTAGCCAAGTCTTATACGAGCTGTGACAACATCTGTTAGTCTACTGACTTTGTTACTTGCCCCATACACATGTTTTATTTCACACATTTCATTGTGATGAACGATGGACCTGCTAGTTCCAGTTTGCACTGTTCTACTTTCTTCAAATCCATCCAGGAGTTCTCGTCTAATGACACTTTTAAGGGACCTATTTGATAACCCAAGATTCCATTCAATACTGTCTTTATTTACTGCAGCCTTAGCAAGGGCGTCAACTTTGTCATGTTCCTGCATGCCAATGTGAGAAGGAATCCACAACATTTTTATATTTACCCTCTTGCTAAGTATTCTTATATATCTACGTCTAGCTTCCAAGACAAGCACGTTATTACTTGATTGCAAACTGTTTATTGCTCGTAGTGAGGATAGGGAGTCAGAAATAATTAAGCTGTCTACTTCAGTGTTGTCAATAATTTCGAGTGCTACCAGTATCGCTACCAACTCGGCTTGCATTGTGGACGCCCAGTTACTAATTCGGATATTTCTTTGAATTGTGCTGCCATCGGGCTGATGAGCAATAACAGCACTTCCTGCCCTCCCTGTAGCTGTATTGAGTGATCCGTCAGTGTATATGGTCTGTGCAATGTTGTTTTCAGCTTGTATATTGTGAATGTGTTCTATGGTGCTTAATTTAGCAGCAAGCTGAGCATGAGGGTTGCTTGTGATTAGTTTCTTGGTGGGGTATGCAGGGGTCAGGATGTCAAAAGGTACTATCTGCCAGGGTGGAAGGAAGTGCTGTACTCTTTCATCTGTATATACATCGTGCAGTCCCATCATTTTAATATGAGTGGCAGTTCTTTGAATCCATTTAGACTCGCTAGTTCCATTTCGTATGTGTTCTAACAGTGCAACTGACACAATGTTGTTTTTATTATCACGCAGCAGCTTTAGTCCCATCATAAGATTAATTTCAAATATTCTATCTCTAATGCTAAGTATATTTAATTCTTTCCGCATGTTGAGAACTTTGGTAGTTATAGGACAGCCAAGTATAATTCTGAGTGCTTCATTTTGCATTTTTTCCAGTCTATCAATACTTTTGCCATTCTGCAGGACCAAAGCTGGTGCATGATAGTCTATCAGAGACCTTATATACGCTAAATACATCATTCTTGCTATTCTAATATTAACACCATATTTCGGGCTGTACCCCACTACAGTTCTGAGAGCCTTGAGTCTGTCTCTACATTGTTGATGTAACTTATTGACTGCAGTTGAGGTACAAGGGACAGAGACACCAAGGTATTTGAAAGAAGAGACATAGTCTATTGGTATGTTGTCTATCTTAAGTTTTCGTGGTCCACTTTTGCGGTTGCCAATTTGTCTGTTAAATACCTTAGTTTTAGCAGCGTTGATTACAAGACCAAGGCTCTCACAAGCTGTATGTATACAATTTAAGACTGTTTGCATTTTGCGGTGGGTTTTAGTATGCACAAGGATGTCATCTGCATAGCTGATAGTGATGTTTGCCGGACTAGTTGGGATTGATTTTAGTAAAGCATTAATTAGAACATTAAACAAGGTAGGACTAAGTACTCTTCCATGTGGGGTGCCTAGTTGCATTACTTTAGTTTCACTCTTGTAGCCTTGGAACAGCGCAGAGGACTTCCGGTTGGTAAGATAGCCTCGTATCCACTGTAATAAATGTCCCCCTATATCCATTCTCGCTAATTCATACATAATCACTTCCCTATTAGCAATATCAAAGGCATTTTTTAAATCAAGAAATGTTGTGTACTTGTGCCTTTTATCTCCATGAACAGTAAGAAAGGTTGTGATACAGTTGTGTACACTTTTACCATGTGTGAAACCATTGATATCAGGTGACATGTGCTCTTTAACTCTATACAATAATCTATTAAGCACCATTCTCTCAAAGGTTTTGCACATGCAACTGGTCAGTGAGATGGGACGGAAAGCATCAGGTTGGCCAGGCTTTGGTACAGGTACCGTAAGACTGGTGGTCCATGATACAGGCAACTGCCCAGAGACATAGCTGGCATTAAACAATTCTAATAATGGGTTACCGGGTACACGATGTAGGAGTCTTAGAATATCATAGGTGATACCGTCCTCACCAGGAGCAGTGCTACTGCCCCTGGAGAGGGCTGCATCCAATTCATAATCTGTATATGGAACATCACATTCATCATGTTGCTTGCTCAACATGCGCTGGGCTTATATGTGATTTGTTTTTCATTAGTTGTAAATTTACTTTATCGTGCTTCATCTATTCAAATATATATATACAGTAAACATGTAATACATATCATGGATATAAAACAAAAAATGAGCGAAGGAATAATTTCACAATTTAAATAAACATAAATTACATAAAAGCCTAACATAGGATTTAAGCCTATTACCAGAATTAATATTTGTTAGCGTCTGTACACAAATAGCATAAATGAATACCAGGTTAATTACACAATGATAGGCTATGAAACATCAATTATAATTTTATGCATGCAATAGTGTTTTTCAAACTCTTCCTAGCCTAGGGTTTTACATATATTTAATTAATTGTACTACATTGAGTTATGGAATGAATATTGATTTGCATAGTTGCGTACATAGAATAAGGAGTAACATTGTTGTGTGGTTGACAGCAGTCATTGTTGTGTGGTTGACAGCAGTCATTGTTGTGTGGTTAACAGCAGTCATTGTTGTGTGGTTGACAGCAGCCATTGTTGTGTGGTTGACAGCAGTCATTGTTGTGTGGTTGACAGCAGTCATTGTTGTGTGGTTAACAGCAGTCATTGTTGTGTGGTTGACAGCAGTCATTGTTGTGTGGTTAACAGCAGTCATTGTTGTGTGGTTGACAGCAGTCATTGTTGTGTGGTTGACAGCAGCCATTGTTGTGTGGTTGACAGCAGTCATTGTTGTGTGGTTAACAGCAGTCATTGTTGTGTGGTTGACAGCAGTTATTGTTGTGTGGTTGACAGCAGCCATTGTTGTGTGGTTGACAGCAGTCATTGTTGTGTGGTTGACAGCAGCCATTGTTGTGTGGTTGACAGCAGTCATTGTTGTGTGGTTGACAGCAGCCATTGTTGTGTGGTTGACAGCAGTCATTGTTGTGTGGTTGACAGCAGTCATTGTTGTGTGGTTGACAGCAGTCATTGTTGTGTGGTTAACAGCAGTCATTGTTGTGTGGTTGACAGCAGCCATTGTTGTGTGGTTGACAGCAGTCATTGTTGTGTGGTTGACAGCAGTCATTGTTGTGTGGTTGACAGCAGCCATTGTTGTGTGGTTGACAGCAGTCATTGTTGTGTGGTTGACAGCAGTCATTGTTGTGTGGTTAACAGCAGTCATTGTTGTGTGGTTGACAGCAGTTATTGTTGTGTGGTTGACAGCAGCCATTGTTGTGTGGTTGACAGCAGCCATTGTTGTGTGATTGACAGCAGTCATTGTTGTGTGGTTGACAGCAGCCATTGTTGTGTGGTTGACAGCAGTCATTGTTGTGTGGTTGACAGCAGTCATTGTTGTGGTTGACAGCAATCATTGTTGTGTGGTTGACAGCAGTCATTGTTGTGTGGTTGACAGCAGCCATTGTTGTGTGGTTGACAGCAGTCATTGTTGTGTGGTTGACAGCAGCCATTGTTGTGTGGTTGATGCCATCCATTGTTGTGTGGTTGACAGCAGTCATTGTTGTGTGGTTGATGCCACCCATTGTTGTGTGGTTGACAGCAGCCATTGTTGTGTGGTTGACAGCAGTCATTGTTGTGTGGTTGACAACAGTCATTGTTGTGTGGTTGACAGCAGCCATTGTTGTGTGGTTGACAGCAGTCATTGTTGTGTGGTTGACAGCAGCCATTGTTGTGTGGTTGATGCCAGCCATTGTTGTGTGGTTGACAGCAGTCATTGTTGTGTGGTTGACAGCAGTCATTGTTGTGTGGTTGACAGCAGTCATTGTTGTGTGGTTGACAGCAGCCATTGTTGTGTGGTTGATGCCAGCCATTGTTGTGTGGTTGACAGCAGTCATTGTTGTGTGGTTGATGCCACCCATTGTTGTGTGGTTGACAGCAGCCATTGTTGTGTGGTTGACAGCAGCCATTGTTGTGTGGTTGAAAGCAGCCATTGTTGTGTGGTTGACAGCAGTCATTGTTGTGTGGTTGACAGCAGTCATTGTTGTGTGGTTGACAGCAGCCATTGTTGTGTGGTTGATGCCAGCCATTGTTGTGTGGTTGACAGCAGTCATTGTTGTGTGGTTGATGCCACCCATTGTTGTGTGGTTGACAGCAGCCATTGTTGTGTGGTTGATAGCAGCCATTGTTGTGTGGTTGAAAGCAGCCATTGTTGTGTGGTTGACAGCAGTCATTGTTGTGTGGTTGACAGCAGTCATTGTTGTGTGGTTGACAGCAGTCATTGTTGTGTGGTTGACAGCAGCCATTGTTGTGTGGTTGATGCCAGCCATTGTTGTGTGGTTGACAGCAGTCATTGTTGTGTGGTTGACAGCAGCCATTGTTGTGTGGTTGACAGCAGTCATTGTTGTGTGGTTGACAGCAGCCATTGTTGTGTGGTTGATGCCAGCCATTGTTGTGTGGTTGACAGCAGTCATTGTTGTGTGGTTGACAGCAGTCATTGTTGTGTGGTTGACAGCAGCCATTGTTGTGTGGTTGACAGCAGTCATTGTTGTGTGGTTGACAGCAGCCATTGTTGTGTGGTTGACAGCAGCCATTGTTGTGTGGTTGACAGCAGTCATTGTTGTGTGGTTGACAGCAGCCATTGTTGTGTGGTTGATGCCAGCCATTGTTGTGTGGTTGACAGCAGTCATTGTTGTGTGGTTGATGCCACCCATTGTTGTGTGGTTGACAGCAGCCATTGTTGTGTGGTTGACAGCAGCCATTGTTGTGTGGTTGACAGCAGCCATTGTTGTGTGGTTGACAGCAGCCATTGTTGTGTGGTTGACAGCAGCCATTGTTGTGTGGTTGACAGCAGTCATTGTTGTGTGGTTGACAGCAGTCATTGTTGTGTGGTTGACAGCAGTCATTGTTGTGTGATTGATAGCAGCCATTGTTGTGTGGTTGACAGCAGCTATTGTTTGGTTGGTAGCAGTAATGGTTGTTTGGTTGATAGCAGTGATGGTTGCTTGGTTGGTAGCAGTGATGGTTGTTTGGTTGGTAGCAGTGATGGTTGTCTGGTTACTGGTAACATGGTTGTTTGGTTACTAGCAACAATGGTTGTGTGGTTAGTAGCTATCATGGTTGTGTGGTTGGTAGCTATCATGGTTGTGTGGTTAGTAGCTATCATGGTTGTGTGGTTGGTAGCTATCATAGTCGTGTGGTTGGTAGCTATCATGGTTGTGTGGCTGGTAGCTATCATGGTTGTGTGGTTGGTAGCTATCATGGTTGTGTGGCTGGTAGTTATCATGGTTGTGTGGCTGGTAGCTATCATGGTTGTGTGGTTGGTAGCTATCATGGTTGTGTGGTTGGTAGCTATCATGGTTGTGTGGCTGATAGCCTATTGAGGGGATTCCATTAAAACGCAGAATTGTGTGAAGATTAAAATAACACGATCGCTAGAGTGATATTATAACAGCTATAACAGAAACTTGTATACAGAAATAACTTTCTGAAACTTAAATAATGTATATCATGATTCCACTGAAACTTTCATAATTAAAACAAAGAAAAAACTTGCCCTGACTCCTGCCATTGTTCTAAAGGAAGAATTGCGCGCGAACCACAGCCAATCAGAATCAATTTTGCCCCAACTAATTAGAAATAGACTCGGCTCATTGTCGCAGCTAATCAAAATAAGTGTCTTATGCCAACCGTTATTAAACCAATCAGAGACATTAATGCAAAGGCCGAGGGGCCGTCAGCCAACCAATCAGGGAAGAGGACGCCGCCGCCGAGGGGCCTCGCCGAGCGGAAAGCGCGCGCCTGAGGCACAGTCGTCGACAACCACGCGTCGGGGCAACATGGCGGCTGAACAGGTGAGGTAATTTTTCATTATTTTCCCCATATTTTGTTATTTTAGTGACTTTACACATTATATATAAGAAAGACATTGTTCAAGCATGATAACCCAACGTAATATATTGGAAAATAATTACTGCCTAACCAGGAAATGTGAAAATTAAGTGATATTCAATTTAATTTAGAATAAGCTTACGTAGTTTCATATTTCTTTTGCAGGAAATTTGCTGCAGCACCACAGGAAGAGAACAAACTTCTGTGGTAAGCAGTACAGCAGAATCTACACTTGAGGTAAGTAGTAGCATTGGTAATGGAATTGTGCGTACTGATAGTATGGGCACTACGTAAGGTATGAAGGGAATCTGATGCTGCTGGAATAGCAAAATGTCTGCTGAGATATTTGTGTTCGAGAATATTAAAATGTGAATAAAGGTAAGAATACTAAAAGCTCCAGGTGTGCGGGCACGTGGGGACCTTCAGGTGTGTGGGCACTTGGGGACCTCCAGGTGTGCGGGCACGGGAAGCTTCAGGTGTGCGGGCAGGCGGGAAACTCCAGGTGTGCGGGTAGGCGGGAAACTCCAGGTGTGCGGGTACGTGGGGACCTCCAGGTGTGCGGGCAGGCGGGAAACTCCAGGTGTGCGGGCAGGCGAGAAACTCCAGGTGTGCGGGTAGGCGGGAAACTCCAGGTGTGCGGGCACGTGAGAAGCTCCAGGTGTGCGGGCTAGCGGGAAGCTCCAGGTGTGTGGGCAGGCGGGTAACTCCAGGTGTGCGGGCTAGCGGGAAGCTCCAGGTGTGCGGGAGGGCGGGAAACTCTTAGGTGCAGGCACGTGGGAAGTCCATGTGCGGGCTTGCGGGAACTCCAGGTGTGCGGGCTGGCGGGAACTCCAGGTGTGCGGGCTGGCGGGAACTCCAGGTGTGCGGGCTGGCGGGAACTCCAGGTGTGCGGGCTGGCGGGAAACTCCAGGTGTGCGGGCAGGCGGGAAACCCCGGGTGTGTGGCCAGGCGGGAAACTCCAGGTGTGCGGCCAGGCGGGAAACTCCAGGTGTGCGGCCAGGCGGGAAACTCCAGGTGTGCGGGCTAGCGGGAAGCTCCAGGTGTGCGGGCACGTGGGAACCTCGAAGGTGTGCGGACAGGCGGGAACCTCTAGGTGTGCGGGAGGGCGGGAAACTCCAGGTGTGCGGGCACGTGAGAAGCTCCAGGTGTGCGGGAGGGCGGGAAACTCCAGGTGTGCGGGCAGGCGGGAAACTCCAGGTGTGCGGGTAGGCGGGAAACTCCAGGTGTGCGGGTACGTGGGGACCTCCAGGTGTGCGGGCACGTGGGAAGCTCCAGTTGTGCGGGCAGGCGGGAAACTCCAGGTGTGCGGGCAGGCGGGAAACTCCAGGTGTGCGGGCAGGCGGGAAACTCCAGGTGTGCGGGCACGTGAGAAGCTCCAGCACGTGAGAAGCTCCAGGTGTGCGGGCTAGCGGGAAGCTCCAGGTGTGTGGGCAGGCGGGTAACTCCAGGTGTGCAGGCTAGCGGGAAGCTCCAGGTGTGCGGGCTAGCGGGAAGCTCCAGGTGTGCGGGAGGGCGGGAAACTCTTAGGTGCAGGCACGTGGGAAGTCCATGTGCGGGCTGGCGGGAACTCCAGGTGTGCGGGCTAGCGGGAAGCTCCAGGTGTGCGGTATGGCGGGAAATCTAGTTGTGCGGGCACGTGGGAAGCTCCAGGTGTGCAGGCTGGCGGGAAACTCCAGGTGCAGGCACGTGGAAAGTATGTGCGGGTTCGCGGGAATTCCGGGAATTCCGGGTGTGCGGTATGGCGGGAAACTCCAGGTGTGCGGTATGGCGGGAAACTCTAGGTGGTCACGTGGGAAGTTCATGTGCGGTATGGCGGGAACTTTCAGATATGTGGGGAGGCGGGAAGCGCCAGGCGTGTGGGCACGCGGGAATCGCCAGGTGTGTGGGCACGCGGGAAGCTTCAGGTGTGTGGGGAGGCAGGAGGCGTCATGCAGGTTGTTAGCGTGGGAAATTTGTAAAATATTGATATCCTGATAGAAATCCAGCCCTTACCAGTGAAAATTTTTCCTGTTTAAATTTAAAGCAGCATAAATGTGAAATATTTTGGCGGGAAGATTAGGGCGTGTTATGGCGGGAAAATGAAAAGTGACGCCAACTGAATTTTATTATTAAATAGTAAATTAATACTAAATAAATAATTACATTTCGTTTAGAAAAACTTGGTAGCGGCGAAATGTTTTGCGAACAGTTTTATATAATAAATAGGGTTAAAAATGTGAGCAGTGGAGTTAACCCATCTAAAAAAAAAAATTTATGAAAAAAATGCCATGTCTGTGTACTTGGATTGGTCGGTCCCCCCCCCTCCACTGGAGACCCCCCTCCACTGCAGACCCCCCTCCACTGCAGACCCCCCTCCACTGCAGACCCCCCCTCCACTGCAGACCCCCCCCCTCCACTGCAGACCCCCCCCTCCACTGCAGACCTCCCCCCCCTCCACTGCAGACCTCCCCCCCCCTCCACTGCAGACCTCCCCCCCCCTCCACTGCAGACCTCCCCCCCCCCCTCCACTGCAGACCTCCCCCCCCCTCCACTGCAGACCTCCCCCCCCTCCACTGCAGACCTCCCCCCCCTCCACTGCAGACCTCCCCCTCCACTGCAGACCTCCCCCCCCTCCACTGCAGACCTTCCCCCCCCCTCCACTGCAGTCCCCCCCTCCACTGCAGTCCCCCCCCTCCACTGCAGACCTCCCCCCTCCACTGCAGACCTCCCCCCCTCTCCACTGCAGACCTCCCCCCCTCCACTGCAGACCTCCCCCCCTCCACTGCAGACCTCCCCCCCTCCACTGCAGACCTCCCCCCCCTCCACTGCAGACCTCCCCCCCCTCCACTGCAGACCTCCCCTCCCCCCTCCACTGCAGACCTCCCTTCCCCCCTCCATTGCAGACCTCCCCTCCCCCCTCCACTGCAGACCTCCCCTCCCCCCTCCACTGCAGATCTCCCCTCCCCCTCCACTGCAGACCTCCCCTCCCCCCTCCACTGCAGACCTCCCCTCCCCCCTCCACTGCAGACCTCCCCTCCCCCCTCCACTGCAGACCTCCCCTCCCCCCTCCACTGCAGACCTCCCCTCCACTGCAGACCTCCCCTCCCCCCTCCACTGCAGACCTCCCCTCCCCCCTCCACTGCAGACCTCCCCTCCCCCCTCCACTGCAGACCTCCCCCCCTCCACTGCAGACCTCCCCCCCTTCACTGCAGACCTCCCCCCCCCCTCCACTGCAGACCTCTCCCCCCCCTTCACTGCAGACCTCCCCCCCCCTCCACTGCAGACCTCTCCCCCCCCTTCACTGCAGACCTCCCCCCCCTCCACTGCAGACCTCCCCCCCTCCACTGCAGACCTCCCCCCCCTCCACTGCAGACCTCTCCCCCTCCACTGCAGACCTCTCCCCCACTGCAGACCCCCCCTCCACTGCAGACCTCCCCCCCTCCACTGCAGACCTCCCCCCCTCCACTGCAGACCTCCCCCCCCCCTCCACTGCAGACCTCCCCCCCTCCACTGCAGACCTCCCCCCCCCTCCACTGCAGACCTCCCCCCTCTACTGCAGACCTCCCCCCCCTCTACTGCAGACCTCCACTGCAGACCTTCCCCCCCCTCCACTGCAGAGCTTCCCCCCCCCCTCCACTGCAGACCTCCCCCCCTCCACTGCAGACCTTCCCCCCCTCCACTGCAGACCTTCCCCCCCTCCACTGCAGACCTCCCCCCCCTCCACTGCAGACCTCCCCCCCCCCTCCACTGCAGACCTCCCCCCCCTCCACTGCAGACCTCCCCCCCCCTCCACTGCAGACCTCCCCCCCCCCTCCACTGCAGACCTCCCCCCCTTCCACTGCAGACCTCCCCCCTCCACTGCAGACCTCCCCCCCCTTCCACTGCAGACCTCCCCCCCCCTTCCACTGCAGACCTCTCCCCCTCTCCACTGCAGACCTCCCCCCCCTTCCACTGCAGACCTCTCCCCCTCTCCACTGCAGACCTTCCCCCCCCCTCCACTGCAGACCCCTACACACCCCTCTCCAACTGCACGCCCCCTTCCCCTACACACTCCCCTCCCTCTGCACACCCCTCCCCCCACTGCACAGTCCCCTTCACTGCCCTTCCCACTGCACACCCCCACTGTATTCTCTCTCCCCCTGGACACTCCCTCCCCCCTGGACACTCCATCCCCCCTGGACATTCCCTCCACACTGGACACTCCCTCCCCCCTGGACACTCCCTCCGCTCTGGACACTCCCTCCGCCCTGGACACTCCCTCCCCCCTGGACACTCCCTCCCCCCTGGACACTCCATCCCCCCTGGACACTCCCTCCCCCCTGGACACTCCATCCCCCCTGGACACTCCCTCCCCACTGGACACTCCCTCCGCCCTGGACACTCCCTCCGCCCTGGACACTCCCTCCGCCCTGGACACTCCCTCCCCACTGGACACTCCCTCCGCCCTGGACACTCCCTCCGCCCTGGACACTCCCTCCGCCCTGGACACTCCCTCCCCCCTGGACACTCTTCCCCCTGGACACCCCCTACACACACCCCTCCAACTGCACACCCATTCCCCCCTACACCCCCTCCAACTGCACACCCATTCCCCCCTACACCCCCTCCAACTGCACACCCATTCCCCCTACACCCCCTTCCCCCCCACACCCCCTTCCCCCCCACACCCCCTTCCCCCCCACACCCCCTTCCCCCCCACACCCCCTTCCCCCCCACACCCCCTTCCCCCCCACACCCCCTTCCCCCCCACACCCTCCCCCAACACCCCCCTCCCCCTACACCCCCCTCCACCCCCTCCCCCTTCACACCCCTCTCCCCCCTCCCGACCTCCCCCTACACACCCCTTCCCTCTATACACACCCCCTCCCCCTATACACACCCCCTCCCCTATACACACCCCCTCCCCTATACACACCCCCTCCCCCATACACACCCCCTCCCCCATACACACCCCCTCCCCCATACACACCCCCTCCCCCATACACACCCCCTCCCCCATACACACCCTCTCCCCCTATACACACCCCCTCCCCCTATACACACCCCCTCCCCACTGCACATCCTTCCTCCACTGCAGACCCCCCCTCCATTGCAAACCCCCCCGTTCACCATGCACCCCTCTCATCCCGTATGCCACCCCGTACTTAAACCCCGAACACCAGACATCCCCCTTCCCAACACCGGACATCCCCCCCCAACACCGGAGATCCTCCCCCGTATATCCCTTCGTACACACCACCACCATACACCCCCCTACACACCCTCCCCAATATACACCCTCCAACGTACACGAACTCTACCCCCCAACGTACACGAACTCTACCTGTACACACACTCGAAAGCTTGCACACGCACACACACACACGCACGCACACACACACACACACACACACACACGCACACACACACGCACACACACACGCACACACACACACACGCACACACGCACACACACACACACACACACACACACACACACACACACACACACACACACACACACACACACACACACACACACACACACACACACACACACACACGCGCACACACACGCACACACGCACACACACACACGCACACACACACACGCACACACACACACGCGTGCACTCACACACACACACTAAAACACACACACACACACTAAAACACACACACACACACACACACACACACACTAAAACACACACACACACACACACACACACACACACACACACACACACACACACACACACACACTAAAACACACACACACACACACACTAAAACACACACACACTAAAACACACACACACACACACACACACACACACACACACACACTAAAAAATTAAAGGAATGAAGAATTAGGATTTTTTGTTTAGAACAAATATATGAATCAAATATAGGACAGGAATCTTGAGAGGTGAATGACAATTTGGTACAGTGTTGTTGTAGGAAATTGAAGACATAGGAATTAATAACTATAAAAGCAGTGTTGAGGGTTTCTGATGTCGAATTCTGTGAAGGCATTGTACAGTGGACATGTGCATTTCTTGTTTTGTTAGATTAAACATTTATATGCTTATTTATAATATAAATTTTTCTTTCCAGATACTTATTGCCTGATGATTCAAAGCCCTGAAATGTTATCAGCATTTTGGTAAATACGGTAGGAGACTTATCCTTCAAGATTTTTGCTCTCAGTTGAAGAACTCTGAGGAAACTGCAATATGAAGTAGGTTAACTTTCGGTTTGTTTTTACCTAGTAGGCTAACCTCGGCGCTCCTTGCATGAGGCTCATCTTATTCCTCGCCTCTGCCTCTTAACACAATAGTGGAGGCCTACTCTGCAATGCATATCAACACCATGCCTTGTTTTGGATGTTCTGCCTCTGCAGTTTTACTATTCTTGGACTTCTCGTTCCCACTCTACCATGCTAGCCTGGGGCTCGCTCTGCCTCCAATTACCATGTTAGTCTTGGGGTGGTATTCTGCCTCCAATTCGCCATGCTAGCCTTTGGGGGGTCGTTTTACCTCCAAATCTCCATGCTAGCCTTGGGGGCTTTCTCTGCCTCCAAATCACCATGCTAGCCTTGGGGGCTTTCTCTGCCTCCAAATCACCATGCTGGCCTTGGAGAGAGGAGGCTCGCTCTGCCTCCAAATCATGTGCTAGTTTTAAGGGGCTCTCACATGCCTCCAAGTCAACATGCAAGCCTTGAGGAGGGGAGGAGGCTTGCACTGCCTCCAAATCATCATGCTAGTCTTGGTGAGAAATGGCTGCTCTGCCTCTGAATCATCATGCTAACTTTGATGATTTTCATGCCTCCAAGTCGCCATGCTAGCCTTTGGGAGTGGGGAGCTCGCTCTGAAGCCTTGGGCGAGCTCTCTGCATCCACACTTATGCTATCCTTGGAAAGGGGAGAGGACTCTTCCTCTCCTTTACACCAAGTGTCAAGGAGACTGCTCTTACTCCTCTGCTGGCGTAGGTGAGGGCCTAATAAAGCCAAATAATTTCTACTTATTTGCCTACGGCCTAATTATTTAAATGTTTCTTTCCATCAGCCTAATCATTAATTTTTTGGTATACTATTTTGCAATATTTTCCCCACAATACCTTAATTATTGTTATATGTAATTGTTTTTTATGATAGAGTAATCTATAATACTTTTTCCCCCATAACCTATTCACTTTTGTTTACTATGCTGAGGTTGTAAAATCATTTCCCTATGCAGCATAATAAGTTTTAAATTAATTTTCTAATATGTGCAGCCGAATGTGTAAAAGTTATTGCCTGTAGCTTGTCTATAAATTGTCTAAATATACATTTTCCTTATATATAAAAATATTTGAATAGTAAGTGTATAATCCTGTTCCTTACATATAATAAGTAGAGGGTATTCCCAACAGCCTAATCATTTAAATGATTCTTTTCAACAGCCTAATCATTTAAATGTTTCTTTCCAACAGCCTAATCATTTGTTTCTTTCCAACAGCCTAATCATTTAAATGTTTCTTCCCAACAGGCTAATCATTTAAATGTTTCTTCCCAACAGCCTAATCAAATACTGTACATGTTTCTTTCCAACAGCCTAATCATTTAAACGTTTCTTACCAACAGCCTAATCATTTAAATGTTTCTTTCCAACAGCCTAATCATTTAAATGTTTCTTTCCAACAGCCTAATCATTTAAACGTTTCTTCCCAACAGGCTAATCATTTATATGATTGTTCACAACAGCTTAATCATTTACACGTTTCTTCCCAACAGGGAAGAAACATTTATGTTTCTTCACAACAGCTTAATCATTTAAATGTTTCTTCACATCAGCCTAATCATTATTATATTTTTTTTTTTAATATTTTACAATAATTTCCCCCAATAGCTTAATTCTTGTTATAATTGTTGTCTTGTTTCCAACCTAATCATTTCCTTTTTTTTTCCAACAGAATATTCATTTATATGATTCTTTCCATCGGCCTAATCATTAATTTTTTTGTACTATTTTGCAATATTTTACCCCGATAGCTTGATTATTATTATATTTGTTTTTATAATAAGCATAATCTTATAACTTTTTCCCCACAACCTATGCATTTTTGTTTACTATGCTGAGGTTGTAGAATCATTTTCCTATGCATCATAATCAGTTTTATTTTTCCTTGCAGCCTAATGTGTACAATGTATTACCTATACCTATTTATATATATATATAAATTATCCTCTATAGCCTAATAATATCTATATATGTATTTCCTTGTATCCTATTATTAAAAAAATATTTGAATAGTAAGTGTATAAGCCTGTTCCTTACATATAATGAGTCTATATCAAACAGTGCCCAACAACCTAATCATTTAAATGTTTCTTTCCTACAGCCTAATCATGTACATGTTTCTTCCCAACAGCCTAATTATTTAAATGTTTCTTCCCAACAGCGTAATCACTTAAATGTTTCTTCCCATCAGCCTAATGGTTTAAATGTTTCTTCCCAACATCCTAATTATTTTAACGTTTCTTCCCAACAGCCTAATTATTTAAATGTGAATTCTTATCCTGAATCCTTCTACGTGCTATATATAGTATTCGTAATAGCTTGACACTTTTTTTTTTTTTTTTTTTTTATATATTCCCTGATTTTTTTCCCCTGATTTGATTCCCTGATTCCCTTTTGATTATTTCCCTGATTATTACCTTACCCCATATGGCTTATTTGTTAGATTTTTGTCCTAATAGACTAGCCTAATGCTTTGCCCCACAACCTAATCATTTTCTTTATTTTTATTTTACTTTGCCCAGTTAGTAAAATATTTTTAACTTGTAGCCCAGTTAGTATTATTTTTAACTTGTAGCCCAGTAAGTAAATTATTTTTAACTTGTAGCCCAGTAAGTAAATTTTTTTTAACGTGTAGCCCAGTTAGTAAATTATTTTTAACGTGTAGCCCAGTTAGTAAATTATTTTTAACGTGTAGCCCAGTTAGTAAATTATTTTTAACTTGTAGCATAATTTTTATTTTATTTTCCATATAGCATTTCCCCCTTTGCCATTCTCCCTCGCCATTTCTACACACCTTTCTCCCTCAGTCTTGCGTCCCTCTTGTCTCCCTCGCTCTCCCATTCTCCCCTATCCTTGTCTTCCTCCCATCTTCCCATTTTTCCTGTCTTCCTCCCATTTTTCCATTCTTCCCATATTCCTCCCATTTTTCCCGTCTTCCTCCCATTCTTCCCATATTCCTCCCATTCTTTCCCTGTCTCCCTCCAATTCTTCCCGTATTCCTCCCATTCTTTCCCAGTCTCCCTCCCATTCTTTCCCCGTCTCCCATTGTCCCTCTCTTAGTCTCCCTCCTATATTCCCCCCATGTCTAATGCACCCTCTAAGACTCCCTCCCTATGTTCCACTCCCATTCTCCCTCAGTCTTGTGTCCTTGTGTGGGAGGACACAAGTCTTGCTAGAGAGGGACAGTGCCCCTCCCCATTCTCCCCCTATCTCCACTTCCCATTCTTCCCCTTATCCCTCTTCCCATTCTTCCCCTTATCCCACTCTCCCTTCTGATTCCCCATCAGTCTCGTGTCCCTCTTGTGAGGGGGACACAAGTCTTGTGAGAGGGAATGTCCCTCTCCCTTTCCCATTCTCCCCCTCCCCTATTTCCTTCCCCATATATCCCACTCTCCCTCCAATAGTCCCCACCCCCTATGTCCCACTCGCCCTCCAATACTCTCCACCCCCCTATGTCCTACTCACCCTCCAATACTCTCCACCTCCCTATGTCCTACTCCCTCTATGTCCTAATGCCTCCCACTCTCCCCTATCTCCCATTGTCCCTCATCTCCCTCCCATATTCTTTCCCCGTCCCACTCCCTCAATGTTCCTCCCCATTCTCCTTCCCCCTCTCCATTATCCCGCTCTGTCCTCTGTCCGTTTCTCTCCCTTCTTACATTCTTTATCCTATTCTATTGAGGGAATTGTGAGAGCATAATGTAGGCGTGTGTATGACTGAAACATGAAAGTTTTGTATGTGAATGAAGATTGAAAGAATGTCAACCCTGAGAAGGGCTGCTGAGGCTGGGACGCCAATGAGGGCGTATGGTAAGATTGAAAATTGCATGTCTGGCAAAACAGAAAGGCTAGGACGATAATAAAGGTGCGTGTATGATCGTAAAATGCAACAAGTCTTGCAACAAAGGACTGTTGGACTGGGACGCCAATGAGGGCGTGTGCACGTGAGTGATGATGAAAGTCTGTCAACGTTGAAGGCCTGTTGAGGTTGGGATGCCAATGAGGGCGTATGTGTGAGTGAAGATTGGGGAACTGCTGAGGTTAGGATGCCAATGAGGGCGTATGTGTGAGTGAAGATTTAGGAGCTGCTGAGGTTGGGACGCCAATGAGGGGCGTATGTGTGAGTGAAGATTAAAGAGCTGCTGAGGTTGGGACGCCAATGAGGGCGTATGTATAAGTAAAGATTGTTAGTGGCAATAAAGGAATGCCGAAACTGGGGTGCCAATTGAGGCGTGTGTATAGCTGACATTTCATGTCTTGCAATGCAGGACTGTTGGGCTAGGACGCCAATGAAGGCGTATAGTGTGATTGGAAGATCGCATATCTAGCAATAAACAAAGGCTGGGACGCCAGTGAAGGCGTGTGTATGACTGAAAAAAATGCAAGTTTTGTATGTGAGGGAAGATTGAAAGAATGTCAACACTGAAGGGCTGCTGAGGCTGGGACGCCAATGAAGGCGTATGTATGAATGAAACATGAAAGTTTTGAAATGTGTGTGTTTTGTATGTGAATGAAGATTGAAAGAATGTCAACCCTGAAGGGCTGCTGAGGCTGGGACGCCAATGAAGGCGTGTGTATGAATGAAACATGAAAGTTTTGAAATGTGTGTGTTTTGTATGTGAATGAAGATTGAAAGAATGTCAACCCTGAAGGGCTGCTGAGGCTGGGACGCCAATGAGGGCGTATGGTAAGATTGAAAATAGGATGTCTGGCAATACAGAAGTCTAGGACGCCAATAAAGGCACGTGTATGATCGTAAAATGCAAGTCTTGCAACACAGGACTGTTGGGCTGGGAAGCCAATAAGAGCGTTTGTGATGATAATAATAATAATAATTTTTATTTAGGTAAGGTACATACATAAAGAGATTTTACAAAGTTTGTTGGCTTTATAGATAGAGCTAGTACATACAATGCCTAAAGCCACTATTACGCAAAGCGTTTCGGGCAGGAAAAACATTAATGACTAAAGCTTAAAACTAATAAAAATGTCAACGTTGAAGGCCTGTTTAGACTGGAACGCCAATGAGGGCGTATGTGTGAGTGAAGATTGAAGAGCTGCTGAGGCTGGGACGCCAGTGAAGGCGTGTGTATAACTGAAAATTGCAAGTTTTGCAATGTGTGTTTTGTATGTGAATGAAGATTGAAAGAATGTCAACCCCGAGAAGGGCTGCTGAGGCTGGGACGCCAATGAGGGCGTATAGTAAGATTGAAAATTGCATGTCTGGTAATGCAGAAAGGCTAGGACGCCAATAAAGGCGCGTGTATGATCGTAAAATGCAAGTCTTGCAACGCCGGACTGTTGGGCTAGGACGCCAATGAAGGCGTATAGTGTGATTGAAGATTGCATATATGGTAATAAACAGGCTGGGACGCCAGTGAAGGCGTGTGTATGACTGAAAAATGCAAGTTTTGCGATTTGTTTTGTATGTATGAGTGAGGATGCAAAGTATGTCAACCCTGAAGGGCTGCTGAGGCTGGGACGCCAATGAGGGCGTATAGTAAGATTGAAAATTGCATGTCTGGCAAATACAGAAAGGCTGGGAAGCCAATGAAGGCGTATAGTGTGATTGAAGATTGCCTATCTGGCAATAAAGGCTTGGATGCCAATGAAGGTGTGTGTATGATAGCAAAAATGCAAGTCTTGCAAACGCAGGACTGTTGGGCTGGGACGCCAATGAGGGCGTGTGTGTGAGTGGAGAGCTGCTTAGGTTGAGATACAAATGAGGGTTTGTATTAGTGGCGATTGCATGTTTGGCAATACATACAGGATGCTGAGGCTAGGACGACAATGCAGTGTGCATGATTGAAAAATGTAAATCTTGCATATGCAGGACTATTGGGCTGGGACACCAATGAGGGCGTATGTGTGAGTGAAGATTGCAAGTCAAAGCTGAAGGGTTGCTGAGGCTCGGACGCCATTCAGGACGTGTATCGCGGATAATGCAAGTCTTCCAATGCTGGACTGGGACGCCAATGAGGGCGTGTGTGTGTGAGAGTAATGATTGGAAGACTGTCAAGGCTGCTGAGGCAGGGACGCCAGTGAAGGCGTGTGTATGATTGAAAAATGCAAGTCTTGCAAATGCAGGATTGTTAGGCTGGGACGTCAATGAGGGCGTATGTTTAAGTGAAAATTGCAAGTCAACACTGAAGGGCTGCTGAGGCTGGGACGCCAATGAAGGCGTGTGTATGACTGAAACTTGCAAGTTTTGCAATGTGTGTTTTGTATGTGAATGAAGATTAAAAGAATGTCAACCCCGAGAAGGGCTGCTGAGGCTGGGACGCCAATGAGGGCGTATGGTAAGATTGAAAATTGCGTGTCTGACAAAACAGAAAGGCTAGGACGATAATAGAGGCGCGTGTATGATCGTAAAATGCAAGTCTTGCAACAATGGACTGTTGGGCTGGGACGCCAATGAGGGCGTATGAGTGAGTGAAAATTGAAGAGCTGCTGAGGTTGGGATGCCAATGAGGGCGTATGTGTGAGTGAAGATTAAAGAACTACTGAGGTTGGGACGCCAATGAGGGCGTGTGTGAGTGAAGATTGAGGAGCTACTGAGGTTGGGACGCCAATGAGGGCGTATGTATAAGTGAAGGTTGTTAGTGGCAATAAAGGAATGCCGAAGCTGGGGTGCCAATTAAGGCGTGTGTATAGCTGACATTTCATGTCTTGCAACGCAGGACTGTTGGGCTGGGACGCCAATGAAGGCGTATAGTGTGATTGAAGATTGCATATCTGGCAACAAACAAAGGCTGGGACGCCAGTGAAGGCGTGTGTATGACTGAAAAAATGCAAGTTTTGTATGTGTGAGGGAAGATTGAAAGAATGTCAACCCTGAAGGGCTGCTGAGGCTGGGACGCCAATGAGGGCGTATAGTAAGATTGAAAATGGCATGTCTGGCAATACAGAAAAGCTAGGATACCAATGAAGGTGCGTGTATGATAGCAAAATGCAAGTCTTGCAACGCAGGTCTGTTGCGCTGGGACGTCAAAGAAGGCGTGTGAATGATTGAAACATGCAAGTCTTGCAAATGCATCACTCTTGGGCTGGGACGCCAATGAGGGGGCGTATGTTTAAGTGAAGATTGCAAGTCAACACTGAAGGGTCGCTGAGGCTGGGACGCCAGTGAAGGCGTGTGTATGACTGAAAAATGCAAGTGTTGCAATGTGTATTTTTTGTGAGTGAAGAGTGAAAGTATGTCAACCTTGAAGGACTGGTGAGTCTGGGACGCCAATGAGGGCGTATAGTAAGATTGAAAATTGCATGTCTGGAAATACAGAAAGGCTGGGACGCCAATAAAGGCGCGTGTATGGTCGCAAAATGCAAGTCTTTCAACGCAGGACTGTTGTGCTGGGACGTCAGTGAGGGCGAGGGCGTGTGTGAGTGATAATGAAAGTCTGTCAACGTGACAGACTTCGTCATACCTATTCTCTTAAGGATGATAATATTCTCCTACTCTCCCTCCTATTTTCTCTCTTCTATCTCCCAGTCTTCTTCCTATTTCCTCCTCCCTTCCCTTGCCATTCTCCATCCCATTCATCCTAAGTCTGTTCTTTTCACCCTCCAATTATCTGCCATTCTTCATGTCCTTCCCGTATTTCCCATTCTCCTATCCCCCTCCGTATTCTCCCACATTCCCCCCTCACCATTCTCCCCCCACCATTCTCTCCCCCCCCCCTCCATTTCTCCACACCATTCTCCCTCAGTCTTGTGTCCCTCATGTGAGGGAGGGGGGACACAAGTCTTTTGAGAGGGAGTGTCCTCTCCCCTTCCCATTCTCCCCTATCTCCCATTGTCCTTCCTCCATATGTCCCACTCTCCCTCCAATACTCCCTATGTCCCACTCTCCCTCCAATACGCCCCACCTCCCTATGTCCCACTCCCTCCAATACTCTCCACCTCCCTATATCCCACTCACCCTCCAATACTTCCCTCAAGTACTTCCCGTCCCTGTCTCACTCCCTCCAATCCCCCTCCCCCTATGTCCCACTCTACCTCCCAGTCTTCCCCCTATCTCCTATTTTCTGTCATCTCCCTCCCATATTTCCCGTCTCACTCATTCTCATTCCTCCATTATCCTACCCTGTCCACTGTCCGTTTCTCTCTTCCCCTTCCATTCTTTTATCCTATTCTCACATTCTTCCTCTTATTCTTTTAATTCTCCCATTTCAGGCTCTTCACTGTTTTTCATACCCATATTTCGTATAGCAGTTTGAACGTGTGAAAAATGTAAGTCGTGCAAATGTAGCACTGTTGGGCTGGGACGCCAATGAGGGCGTGTGTGTGAGTGATTGAAAGACTGTCAACGCTGAAGGGATGCAGGGACGCCAATGAAGGCGTATGTATAATTGAAAAATGCAATTCTTGCAAATGTAGGACTGTTGGGCTGGGACGCCGATGAGGGCGTATGTTTAAGTGAAGATTGCAAGTCAATGCTGAAGAGCTGCTGAGGCTGGGACGCCAATGAGGGCGTATGTGTGAGTGATTGAAAGACTGTCAATGCTGAAGGGATGCAGGGACGCCAATGAAGGCGTATGTATAATTGAAAAATGCAATTCTTGCAAATGTAGGACTGTTGGGCTGGGACGCCGATGAGGGCGTATGTTTAAGTGAAGATTGCAAGTCAATGCTGATGAGCTGCTGAGGCTGGAACGCCAATGAAGGCGTGTGTATGACTGAAAAACGCAGGACTGTTGGGATGGACGTAAATGTGGGCGTATGTTGTTGGGAAGATTAAACGTGTGGCAATACAGAAATAATGCTGAGGTTGGGACGCCAATAAGGGCGTGTGTGTGAGTGATGATTTGAAAGTCTGTCAACGCTGAAATGCTGCTGAGGCAGGGACCCCAATGAAGGCGTTTAGTGTGATCGAAGATCGTATGTATTGCAATACGGAAAGGCAAGTGAGGTTGAGACCCGAATAATGGGCGTGTGTGTAACTGAAAATTGCATATCTGCAAATGAAAGAATTGGGCTGGGACGCCAATGAGGGCGTGTGTGTGTGTGACTGAATATTGCACATCTGGAAATGCAGAAAGGATGCCAACTAAGACTAGGTTAATTCCTAATGAGTAAGGTCGTGCGGTACCATGGCATGGGGTAGGTAGTTTAGGCTTTGGTAGCCTGGTGGTGGCAGACAGATTTAAATGGGAGGGGAGGGAAGGTTGGGGGGATTTTTTTTTTTCTTTCTTTTTTTTTTCTTTTTTTTTTTTTTTTTTTTTCTTTTTTTTCTTTTTTTTTAACCGCTCCTTGTGAGTGGCTCCAGCATATCATCAGCAGCTTGCTGTTGGTGAGCGATTTCTCGTGATAACCGAGCTATCACTTGAAATCCCAAAGTACTCTAGCAAAAAATATTTATTTCAATAAGAAATATATATTTATTGTTAGGTTCGTGATTTAGGGTTTCACGCAACAAAGGATTTCTTTCTTATTGAAGTGTTCCTTTAGGAATACTTCATGGAAGGATTTCCTTTGGACGACTCGCCCTGGTCCAGCCCGATGTCACAGACCTCACCGCGGTGGGCTGGTGAACTTGGAATATGATAATTCTTCCCCTTATAATCTATGAAAATCATAGTTTACTGATTTGTTTCATCTCATTTAATTTGTTAAGAGTATGGATAATACAGTACTGTACAGTAAATTTATATATGAATTTTCAACATATTATTCTTAATTTAGCAGCAATACTCCATGCAGAATTTGTCATAGATTAGTTTTTGTTTTTAGTATAGTTGTCTTCTGACAAAGGGAAGAATTATATTCCATGGCCAACATGTGACTATTTTTTATGTGGTTATAATTAGAATGTTAATTTTACTGCAGATCAAACTTTTTTTATGATAAAATTTGGTTGATTAAAATTAGAAATCTTAACATATTTCATTATCCCTACATTGCTCTTATCTTATTTAATCAAGATTTTTTAAATGCATAATATATTGGTTTATTACAAATTTTGATTTATTATGATATATCTCTAAGCATAGAGTGTTCTGGTAAATCTGAAAGCTAATGATGAAATTAAAATTTATATGGTAAATTTGCCATGATTTGCAAGACATAAGATAAGTTAGTCAGCTTTAAACAGGTGCTTATGTTAAATAGTATTGCATATCTCACGTTAGTACTAGGGGGACGGTGGTGACAAATGAAATATTAATAGTTCTCCTTTCACTTATTCGTTTAATTCTCTTTTTAATTGTATAGGCTTTAACCTGTAAAAACAATCTAGGGTGGACATAAAATTATAGAACGAGGATCGAACCAGCGTCCTGTGTAACCCTAGACTTGCACCATAACCCATGGATTACTACACACTAAAGGTTAACCTGGGATCTGCCTGAATCTTCAGTGAGATTGGAGACACCGTGTTAGTGCCAACCCAAGTTTTACAAACAACCTGTATGCACTTTAATTTAGGTAACAGTTCTCTATAAAACTTTCAAATACACTAAGGAAATCACAAGTACGTGATATATCTTATCAGAAAATCAATGGAGCACGACTGGTATCGATAGTGTTCTGGGTAACCCCAGACGTCCCCCCTCCCTACCCATTTACCACAACATGCCAAAACTAAGCTGAGATTCGCCTGAATCTACGTAGAGTCTGGAGAATCTGGTATTGCCAAACCAAGTTTTGCAATTAACTGTAATTTTCCCTGAAGGTTCGCTGCCACACCAGCCACTGCATACATTTTCTTATATTTTTTTGTAAATATATTGGTGAAAACACGTTTAATCATGTTACATCATCTCGAGTTGAATGTTACATCACCCCAATTTTAGCAATCAATGACTTAATTATGTACATGTAAATGATAATAAAAAAAATTATATGGAAAAACTTTATAAAATAATAAGATCGAGAGGGTCCACTGGTTATTTAAAACTTTGAATCTGCATTTTCTAAGAAAACGTGACATTTTGTTTGCGGTGAAAACAACATTCCTGATTTATCTTTCATAACATTTTAAATATTTACCTTATTCAACTTAATCATGGGGATCTAACAGGAGAGGATATTTGATTCTTGATAAGTCCTTACAATGGATCAACAATTATAAAATGTACTAAATGTGTTCAATAAAGCACCATTTGGCCTTATTCCCGAAGCGCTCTATATTAGTTGCATGGTCTCAAATCAATTAGCCTAATTATCAAAGTTCTAAAGTGGTGGCGGCATTATTTGTTTTATGAGTAACTTTCTTTCATCTGATCTGTAAAAAAGTGTCCAAGATATATTTAACACCGTGGACATCTCTCCACTTCCCTGATAACTGGTTTGAGCATTTTCTGCTGTGTGGGCGGATTCCCAGTTCTCTGAGGTTATATTAAACAAAAATCAAAATTCAAAATGTTTATTCAGGTAAAAGTACATACATAGAAGATGAGTTACGAAACATAATGTTGGAATTATTGATAGAGCTAGTACATACAATACCTAAAGCCACTAAAACGCACAGCATTTCGGGCAAACCCTATGGATATTAGACCTTAAAGGGTTACAAAGTAATAGCAACCATTGCAATCCTTATTACCATCATTGTACAATAACAGCAGTACTAGATTGTCATACGAATGATTAATTGTATTTGTTAGATTACGTGGAATTTTGTATGAAAGTATTGGGATATTTTTTGAGTAATGTGGCTCAAGAATGTCAGCAATTAGCAAATTTAATGAAGGAATGTAAAGCTGAACTTCCGTTCTCTATTTTATTTTATTACTATTTGAATATACCATGTTAGGAAGACTAGTATATAAATTATGCTATATTAATGCACATACCATGGGAGACAAATATTTCCAAAAAAATCAAACTTGTTTAAGCAATTAAAAATGCTTTATATTCTGAACTCACATCACTACTGTCTCTGACAATAAGAAACCATATTTCGTCAAACAATATAGGAGCTTTACAAAGGCGTGATGTATCAATAAGAAAATAAATGAGAATGCAGTGACTTGAACTAACGTTCTGGTGATTCCCAGACACCTACCTTTACCTTATTCTGTTGACCGAAAAATAGAATGTGTATATAATATTAGAAATGAATGTGGCTGATTAATAAGAGTTAAATATATAGACATGGTTTAAGTAAAACAAATATAGATGAAGTATTTTTATTTATGCCATAAATTAATGAAATATTCAGCACATTATGGACAGTAATAATGCAAAAGGAAATGTTGGGTTAATTAATGAGCCGCATATGAGGCGGCTCCTACTGTATTTATATGCAGCCAGAGAAGATGGCGAGATACCGTTCGAAGTTCGCCTGTGTTTATAAGTGACAGCTTGGATGGATTTGAATTATATTGGAAAGCCCTTTTGATGACTATTCTCCAGCGAAATTCCTTGGCACATGATAACCCTGTACAGATACCTGAAAATTTATCATACGGGGGTAACTACACAATCTGTCGCACTCATATGTTGCTTTAAGGACATTTTTAACACAATAAGGCTCTTATACATCATTTCTTGACAATAACCAACTTTTAATATCAACTTTAATATAAAAAGATTTACATTCTTGACTAGTAAATAGTCAACTAGTCGACTAATCTAGTCAATCCTACTTGACCAGTCAGCTAGTCAATCCTATTTAACAAGTCAATTCTACTTGACTAGTAAATCCTACTTGACTAGTTAATCCTACTTGACTAGTCAGTCCTACATGACTTGTCAATCCTACTTGACTGTCAATCTTACTTAACGTCAATCCTACTTGACTTGTCAATCCTACTTGAGTAGTCAGTCCTACTTGACATGTCAATCTTACTTGACTAGTCAGTCCTACTTGACTTGTCAATCTTACTTGACTTGTCAATCCTATTTGACATGTCAATCCTACTTGACTAGTCATTGACAGTCAATCGGTGGGATTCGCTGGGCCAACCGATTGACCAAGTCAGTCCCACCAATTGGGTCAATCAATCCCACCGATTGACCTCAGTCAATCCTATTGATTGGCCCAGTCAATCCTACCCATAAGCCCAGTCAGTCAAACCAAATGGGTCAGTCAATCCCACTGATTGACCCAGTCAATCCCACTGATTGACCCAGTCAATCCTACTGATTGACCCAACCAATCCTACCGATCGGCCCAGTCAAGTCAATCCTACGATCGGCCAAGTCAATCCTACTGATTAGCCCAATCAATATATATATATATATATATATATATATATATATATATATATATATATATATATATATATATATATACATACATATAAAAAGTGTCATTGCATTGTAGTATACTGATAGTTGAAAAGTGGGGCTTAGAGCAGACGCTGGACCCTGCAATCACAAGGAGGGAAGTAGACGTAGCTAAGTACACGTGACCAGCTCAGCAGGCGGCGCCTCACAGCTCGTCACCACCACAGTACAGGAGTGCTGAGCGCCACACAGCTCGTCACCACCACAGTACAGGAGTGCTGAGCGCCACACAGCTCGTCACCACCACAGTACAGGAGTGCTGAGCGCCACACAGCTCATCGTCGCCACCACAGTACAGGAGTGCTGAGCGCCACACAGCTCATCGTCGCCACCACAGTACAGGAGTGCTGAGCGCCACACAGCTCATCGTCGCCACCACAGTACAGGAGTGCTGAGCGCCACACAGTTCATCGTCGCCACCACAGTACAGGAGTGCTGAGCGCCACACAGCTCATCGTCGCCACCACAGTACAGGAGTGCTGAGCGCCACCACTGTACAGGAATGCTGAGCGCCACACAGTACAGAAGTGCTGAGCGCCACACAGTACAGGAGTGCTGAGCGCCACACAGTACACGAGTGCTGAGCGCCACACAGTACAGGAGTGCTGAGCGCCATACAGTACACGAGTGCTGAGCGCCATACAGTACAGGAGTGCTGAGCGCCATACAGTACAGGAGTGCTGAGCGCCATACAGTACAGGAGTGCTGAGCGCCATACAGTACAGGAGTGCTGAGCGCCATACAGTACAGGAGTGCTGAGCGCCACACAGTACAGGAGTGCTGAGCGCCCCATAATAAAACACTAAGCGGCGGGCGGCGGTTGTCATTTCAGCATGTATTTTATCACAGAATTTTGACAGCCAAGCTAAAAGCCTACAACACCCGCGAGCCTTGTGCTGGTGCAGTGTCTCCATACACGGGTACCTTGGTGCACTGTCGTGTCTTGGTGCACTGTCGTGTCTTGGTGCACTGTCGTGTCTTGGTGCACTGTCGTGTCTTGGTACACTGTCGTGTCTAGGTGCACTGTCGTGTCTTGGTGCACTGTTGTGTCTTGGTGCACTGTCGTGTCTTGGTACACTGTCGTGTCTAGGTGCACTGTCGTGTCTTGGTGCACTGTTGTGTCTTGGTGCACTGTCGTGTCTTGGTGCACTGTCGTGTCTTGGTACACTGTCGTGTCTAGGTGCACTGTCGTGTCTTGGTGCACTGTTGTGTCTTGGTGCACTGTCGTGTCTTGGTACACTGTCGTGTCTAGGTGCACTGTCGTGTCTTGGTGCACTGTTGTGTCTTGGTGCACTGTCGTGTCTTGGTGCACTGTCGTGTCTTGGTACACTGTCGTGTCTAGGTGCACTGTCGTGTCTTGGTGCACTGTTGTGTCTTGGTGCACTGTCGTGTCTTGGTACACTGTCGTGTCTAGGTGCACTGTCGTGTCTTGGTGCACTGTTGTGTCTTGGTGCACTGTCGTGTCTTGGTGCACTGTCGTGTCTTGGTGCACTGTCGTGTCTTGGTGCACTGTCGTGTCTTGGTGCACTGTCGTGTCTTGGTGCACTGTTGTGTCTTGGTGCACTGTCGTGTCTTGGTGCACTGTTGTGTCTTGGTGCACTGTCGTGTCTTGGTGCACTGTTGTGTCTTGGTGCACTGTCGTGTCTTGGTGCACTGTCGTGTCTTGGTACACTGTCGTGTCTAGGTGCACTGTCGTGTCTTGGTGCACTGTTGTGTCTTGGTGCACTGTCGTGTCTTGGTACACTGTCGTGTCTAGGTGCACTGTCGTGTCTTGGTGCACTGTTGTGTCTTGGTGCACTGTCGTGTCTTGGTGCACTGTCGTGTCTTGGTGCACTGTCGTGTCTTGGTGCACTGTCGTGTCTTGGTGCACTGTCGTGTCTTGGTGCACTGTTGTGTCTTGGTGCACTGTCGTGTCTTGGTGCACTGTTGTGTCTTGGTGCACTGTCGTGTCTTGGTGCACTGTTGTGTCTTGGTGCACTGTCGTGTCTTGGTGCACTGTCGTGTCTTGGTGCACTGTCGTGTCTTGGTGCACTGTCGTGTCTTGGTGCACTGTCGTGTCTTGGTGCACTGTTGTGTCTTGGTGCACTGTCGTGTCTTGGTGCACTGTTGTGTCTTGGTGCACTGTCGTGTCTTGGTGCACTGTCGTGTCTTGGTGCACTGTCGTGTCTTGGTGCACTGTCGTGTCTTGGTGCACTGTCGTGTCTTGGTGCACTGTTGTGTCTTGGTGCACTGTCGTGTCTTGGTGCACTGTCGTGTCTTGGTGCACTGTCGTGTCTTGGTGCACTGGTGTGTCTTGGTGCACTGGTGTGTCTTGGTGCACTGTTGTGTCTTGGTGCACTGTTGTGTCTTGGTGCACTGTCGTGTCTTGGTGCACTGTTGTGTCTTGGTGCACTGTCGTGTCTTGGTGCACTGTCGTGTCTTGGTGCACTGTTGTGTCTTGGTGCACTGTCGTGTCTTGGTGCACTGTTGTGTCTTGGTGCACTGTCGTGTCTTGGTGCACTGTTGTGTCTTGGTGCACCTGTCGTGTCTTAGTCACTGTCGTGTCTTGGTGCACTGTCGTGTCTTGGTACACTGTTGTGTCTTGGTGCACTGTCGTGTCTTGGTACACTGTTGTGTCTTGGTGCACTGTCGTGTCTTGGTGCACTGTTGTGTCTTGGTGCACTGTTGTGTCTTGGTGCACTGTCGTGTCTTGGTGCACTGTTGTGTCTTGGTGCACTGTTGTGTCTTGGTGCACTGTCGTGTCTTGGTGCACTGTTGTGTCTTGGTGCACCTGTCGTGTCTTAGTCACTGTCGTGTCTTGGTGCACTGTTGTGTCTTGGTGCACTGTCGTGTCTTGGTGCACTGTTGTGTCTTGGTGCACCTGTCGTGTCTTAGTCACTGTCGTGTCTTGGTGCACTGTTGTGTCTTGGTGCACTGTTGTGTCTTGGTGCACTGTCGTGTCTTGGTGCACTGTTGTGTCTTGGTGCACCTGTCGTGTCTTAGTCACTGTCGTGTCTTGGTGCACTGTTGTGTCTTGGTGCACTGTTGTGTCTTGGTGCACTGTCGTGTCTTGGTGCACTGTTGTGTCTTGGTGCACCTGTCGTGTCTTAGTCACTGTCGTGTCTTGGTGCACTGTTGTGTCTTGGTGCACTGTTGTGTCTTGGTGCACAGTCGTGTCTTGGTGCACTGTCGTGTCTTGGTGCACTGTCGTGTCTTGGTGCACTGTTGTGTCTTGGTGCACCTGTCGTGTCTTAGTCACTGTCGTGTCTTGGTGCACAGTCGTGTCTTGGTGCACAGTCGTGTCTTGGTGCACAGTCGTGTCTTGGTGCACAGTCGTGTCTTGGTGCACAGTCGTGTCTTGGTGCACAGTCGTGTCTTGGTGCACAGTCGTGTCTTGGTGCACAGTCGTGTCTTGGTGCACTGTCGTGTCTTGGTGCACTGTCGTGTCTTGGTGCACTGTCGTGTCTTGGTGCACAGTCGTGTCTTGGTGCACTGTCGTGTCTTGGTGCACAGTCGTGTCTTAGTCACTGTCGTGTCTTGGTGCACTGTCGTGTCTTGGTGCACTGTCGTGTCTTGGTGCACTGTCGTGTCTTGGTGCACTGTTGTGTCTTGGCGCACTGTTGTGTCTTGGTGCACTGTCGTGTCTTGGTGCACCTGTCGTGTCTTAGTCACTGTCGTGTCTTGGTGCACAGTCGTGTCTTGGTGCACAGTCGTGTCTTGGTGCACTGTCGTGTCTTGGTGCACTGTCGTGTCTTGGTGCACTGACGTGTCTTGGTGCACTGTCGTGTCTTGGTGCACTGTCGTGTCTTGGTGCACTGTCGTGTCTTGGTGCACTGTCGTGTCTTGGTGCACTGTCGTGTCTTGGTGCACTGTCGTGTCTTGGTGCACTGTCGTGTCTTGGTGCACTGTCGTGTCTTGGTGCACTGTCATGTCTTGGTGCACTGTCGTGTCTTGGTGCACTGTCGTGTCTTGGTGCACTGACGTGTCTTGGTGCACTGTCATGTCTTGGTGCACTGTCGTGTCTTGGTGCACTGTCGTGTCTTGGTGCACTGTCGTGTCTTGGTGCACTGTCGTGTCTTGGTGCACTGTCGTGTCTTGGTGCACTGTCGTGTCTTATAATATTGACCTCTGCGAGCCAGAACACCCTACTGCTGTTAGCTTCCTCAACTGTATGAATTCCTGCTTCCTCATCCCCTTAATCACTAGACCTACTAGAATCACTGATAGTACTGCCACGACTCTAGATCACATCTGGACCAACATAACCTCTCCACTTACTTCAGGTATAATCACCGATAGCACTACAGACCAATACCCCACATTTCTCTTAACTAACATTATCAAACCACCACTAGAGATAAGGGAGTTAAGCGATGTTAACAACTACAGACCTATATCAATCCTGCCTAACTTGTCAAAAATATTTGAAAAACTAATCTACAAGCAGCTTTACTCTTATCTAGCCAAACACAATATACTTAGCTCTTGTCAATATGGCTTCAGACCCAAAAAAAGCACTAACGATGCACTTATTAGTATGATTAACTTGATACATGCAGCTCTTGATAAAAATGAGTTCCCTGTTGGGTTATTTGTGGACCTGCGTAAGGCTTTTGACACTGTCAACCACCAAAACCTTCTTCTTAAATTACATCATTATGGAGTCAGAGGACACTCCCTGCAATACCTCAAATCTTACCTTACTGACAAGCTCCAGTATGTTTCTGTGAATAATTCAATTTCTCCCATCCTACCCATCAACATTGGTGTTCCTCAGGGCAGCATACTTGGCCCTCTCCTCTTTCTCATCTACATTAATGACCTTCCAAATGCCTCCCAACACCTCAAACCAATTCTATTTGCTGACGACACAACCTTCATTTACTCCAGTCCTGACCCCCTTGCTCTAAATGCCACAGTAAATACTGAGCTAAATAAAGTCCATCTTTGGCTAACTGCCAACAAACTCACCCTTAACATTGACAAAAACTTTCTATATTCTGTTTGGCAATAATTCCTCTAATCAAATAAATCTCAGAATAAACAATACCCAAATTTGTAATAAAATAGATGGCAAATTCCTTGGCATTCTCATTGACCACAAGCTGAATTTCCAGGGACACATTCTAAATATATCAAAATAAGTTTCAAAAACTGTTGGCATTCTTTCTAAGATCAGATATTATGTACCACGACCTGCCCTGGTGACTCTCTATTACTCCCTCGTCTATCCATATCTCAACTATGGTATTTGTGCTTGGGGTTCTACTACCCAAAATCATTTACGTCCTCTAATTACTCAACACAAAGCTGCTATTAGGACGATATCCAACTCTGGCCCCAGACATCACTCGGTACCCGTACTCAAATCTCTGAATATGTTAGATATTAAGTCACTGCACATTCTCTCATGTGTATTATACATATATAAAACGCTGAACTGTAATGCCAATCCTGACCTCAAAAGCTTCGTTGAAGGTTGTAACAGAACCCATGAGCACCACACCAGAAATAAATACAGTTTTGATATTCCTAGAGTACGACTTAATCAAACTAGAAATGCTCTACAAATCAAGGAACCCAGAATGTGGAATGACCTTCCCAACCATGTTAAAGACTGTACCTCTATCAACCAGTTTAAGATAAAAACGAAGCTATACCTAATAAATTCCCTGTAACCTACCTTACCCTTCTATTGTCAACCCATGTCTGTTTTTTAAACCACCCTGTTTGTCGACCTAATTGTATTTGTGCTGCTTTTTCAGCCATGTTCCCCCCTTTTCTTTATTTTTATTTGTTCTCAACACATTTTATTCTTTATACTCAATTACTATTAAGTTGTGTCTTGGTGCAATGTCGTGTCTTGGTCACTGTCGTGTCTTGGTGCAATGTCGTGTCTTGGTCACTGTCGTGTCTTGGTGCAATGTCGTGTCTTGGTCACTGTCGTGTCTTGGTGCAATGTCGTGTCTTGGTGCAATGTCGTGTCTTGGTGCACTGTTGTGTCTTGGTGCACTGACGTGTCTTGGTGCACTGACGTGTCTTGGTGCTCTGTCGTGTCTTGGTGCACTGTCGTGGCTTGGTGCACTGACGTGACTTGGTGCACTGTCGTGACTTGGTGCACTGTCGTGTCTTGGTGCACTGTCGTGACTTGGTGCACTGTCGTGTCTTGGTGCACTGTCGTGACTTGGTGTAGAGTTCGCACTTATTTCTTGTCATGCTTATGTTATCGAGGTTATCGTCAACACAGCACCGCCATGCCTCGCCTTCACCCTCCCTCACATGGCCACTCCCTCTCCATTCCCCCACTCCCCAGTACCTCCCCCCCCACCCCCCCCTCAACAGATCCCTTCCCCCATCCCCCAACAGATCCCTAACCCCCGCCCCACCCCCATCATCCACCACAGCCCCCAACATTGCCTCCGTGAGCAGTGTAATGTCGCTCCCGACGCGCGGCTGGAACACCACCATCCACCAGTTCCGCTGTCACCGGGTCTTCGCTTTTCTTGGTGACCGCGTTGAGGATTAAACGGCCGCGAGTGTCTGCGTTGAGCGGCGGGAGTTACTTTACGAGGCCGGAGACATCTCATTAATATTATTTATGTGATACAAACTAATTAAACATACGCGCTGACTTGTAAGAATCCAGGTTTTGGGAGACTATAGGCTCTTGGTGACTCCAGGGGTCTTGGTAACTCAAGGCTCTTGGTGACTTTGTGAGAGGCTTCTCGTCCTGTGGGAAGAGCTTGAGGAATTTGGCAAGACACTTGCCTGTGTTTGCATTCCTTGGCGTGTGTGATGTGAGCTTCACTCTGTCAACGGGGCGGTCTCGTGGCTGTGTGAGGAGTGGGTGACAGTACAGGCTGTCGGGCGTGGCACGTCTGGTGGTGCCACAGAGACATACAGCGAATATGTCCATGGGTGGGCGTGTGATGGTGGGTGGTGAGGCGTGCCAGATATTACCGCTCGCTTGCATCCCGCCACCGCAGCCGCCTCTACTGTGCCTTGGTCAGCTGCCCACCCCCCACACTACCTGGAGCACCACCAGCACCTTCGGCAGCCCCCACCCACATTTCCCCAGTGCCCATAGTTCCGTCAGGGTGGCAAGAGCTCCCACGGTAGGTGTGGTACACAAGGAGAAGCCAGCAGGCACTTTTCCTCCCGCCCAGTGCCCGACGGTGCCACTTCCGCAGCTCTCACGCGCCTCCTTTCATGTTGGCTACTACGTCCCCCCGTCCGTCGAGCCCGGCGACCCTTATGGGTGAGTTCCCCGGTGACCCTTGTGGGTGAGTTCCCTGGTGACCCTTGTGGGTGAGTTCACCGGTGACCCTTGTGGGTGAGTTCACCGGTGATCCTTGTGGGTGAGTCCCCCGGTGACCCTTGTGGGTGAGTCCCCCGGTGACCCTTGTGGGTGAGTTCACCGGTGATCCTTGTGGGTGAGTCCCCCGGTGACCCTTGTGGGTGAGTTCCCCGGTGACCCTTGTGGGTGAGTTCCCCGGTGACCCTTGTGGGTGAGTTCCCGGGTGATCCTTGTGGGTGAGTCCCCCGGTGACCCTTGTGGGTGAGTCCCCCGGTGACCCTTGTGGGTGAGTTCCCCGGTGACCCTTGTGGGTGAGTTCCCCGATGACCCTTGTGGGTGAGTTCCCCGGTGACCCTTGTGGGTGAGTTCCCCGGTGATCCTTGTGGGTGAGTCCCCCGGTGACCCTTGTGGGTGAGTCCACCGGTGATCCTTGTGGATTTTAGATTAATAAGGGACATATTTGAGAGGGAGGAAAGGTAATTATGATGAGAAAGCGCTAAGCCAGTATAATTATAGCTTTTAGAACAGGTATGAAGACAAGACACTGGGATGTGTGGTCGGAGTGAAGACACGGCGCCTAACGCTTGGACGATCGGGGTTCGAAGGGAAACCGTCGCTTTAGCGTCATAGATAATAATTAACAATGGACTATTTAGGGGGAATCTACATCACTTTGATTATAATTTTTCTATTGAGTATGCGTAAGTATAGTTACCTGAGGGCCACTAGTGGCCTCGACGAGGACAGGAAGCCGACGGCTCGTCAAAGGTCCCCCCATTTGTTCTGATTATTTTATCTATTTAGATCTAGAATCGTAGCACCGTTTTGGCATATACGACTTCGGCGGGTTCCATGGGTTTATAACCCTGTGGGTGAAAAAGCATCTGTTTTCTGTCCTACAGTGTGGCTTGTTGAGCTTGAAGCCGCTGCTCCTTGTTTGTGTTACATTTAACCTTTTAAAGAAATGATCTAGATCAATATCCTTTGATTTGTTCAGTATTTAAATAAGTTTCGACGAGATCCGCCTTGTCATGCCTGGTTGCAGTGGTGTTAGTCCTGAGGCCCTCAACAGTTCCTGGTACAAAAGTCGACAGTTCTGGGATGTTTTTTGGCGACCGGTGTTGAACTTTCTCCAAAGCACATATGTCTTCCTGAAGATGAGATCTCCAGGCTTGGATACAATAATACAAGTGAAGACGCACAAAAGACTTATTAATACAGTTGAATCATTACCTTATTTTCCCTGAAATTAAAGTTACGACTGACAGGATTTGGTTGACTTTATTTTACTGCAACTGCCACTTGTGCAACTTTCAGTGATAAACAATCAGCTCCTAATTAAAACAAGCATAAAGGAAACTACGGAAGGTTTATTATGTTACCTGATAGATTGTTCGATAAATCACCAAACCTGCTTCTATACCAGTCTTTACCCAGGTCTTTCCCGAGTCTAACCTTCTCCAGTTTATAGTCTCGGGCTCTGTTTTATATTCTATACTTACTTCATTTGTGTTACTCCTTTCTCTTCATCTTTCTAGATAATGGAAATTATGTTTTTAACTCTCTCTGCATAAGGAAGGCTTCTGAATTATGGCATTAACTCAGGCATCATTCTGTGCATCAGTTAAACTGAATGTGGGTCTGTTCTATAGTACAGTGACCAGAACTGAATGTGGGTCTGTTCTATAGTACAGTCACCAGAACTGAATGTGGGTCTGTTCTATAGTACAGTGACCACAACTGAATGTGGGTCTGTTCTATAGTACAGTGACCACAACTGAACAAGTGCAAGGTAAATCTGAAGAAGAGCATTATAGATGTTTGATTTGGTGTTGGGCTTAATGCCTATCAACCTCTGCAGGACAAGGTGGTCTTACAAGTAGTCCTCATCTATCTCTCAAGATTCCTCGTTTATTTCTCAACATTTCTCATCACACACCAGCAGGTGGTCATCACAGTTACTAATATTCCCGCTTCTCTTTCTTGATTTATTTATTTGTTTAATTTTCTCTTTATTTATTTATGTATTTATTTATATACAAGGTACCTCAGGTTGTGAGAGTACACACATAGTGGGTGAGTGTTACATTCTCGCACTAACCGCTAACACGCTCTAAATAGCGTTTCGGCCAGGTCCTTCAGCTAACAATTCAAATTCAAATTCAAATTCAAATGTTTATTCAGGTAAAGTACATGCATACAAGAGGTGATACAAAAATTGATAGACTTATAGATAGAGCTAGTACATACAATGCCTAAAGCCACTATTACGCAAAGCGTTTCGGGCAGGAAAAACATTAAAGACTAAAATTTAATACTAATTGAGATTAAAGTATAAAATGTGTTGAGAAAAAATAAAAATAAAAAAAGAGGGGAACATGGCAGAAAAACAGCAAAAATACAATTAGGTCGACAAACAGCATTGTTTAAAAATAGCAGACATGGGTTGACAATAGAGGGGTAAGGTAGGTTACAGGGAATTTATTAGGTAGTGCTTCGTTTTTATCTTAAACTGGTTGAGAGAGGTACAGTCTTTAACATGGTTGGGAAGGTCATTCCACATTCTGGGTCCCTTGATTTGTAGAGCATTTCTAGTTTGATTAAGTCGTACTCCTGGAATATCAAAACTGAATTTATTTCTGGTGTGGTGCTCATGGGTTCTATTACGACCCCCGGTATATATATATTTATATATATATATATATATATATATATATATATATATATATATATAAAGCTTCATTCAAGGACCCCAAAAGCTTCATTCAAGGTTGTAACAGAGCCCATGAGCACCACACCAGAAATAAATTCAGTTTTGATATTCCAAGAGTACGACTTAATCAAACTAGAAATGCTCTACAAATCAAGGGGCCCAGAATGTGGAATGACCTTCCCAACCATGTTAAAGACTGTACCTCTCTCAACCAGTTTAAGATAAAAACGAAGCTATACCTAATAAATTCCCTGTAACTTACCTTACCCCTCTATTGTCAACCCATGTCTGTTTTCTTAAACAACGCTGTTTGTCGACCTATTTGTATTTGTTGCTGCTTTTTCAGCCATGTTTCCCCCTTTTTATCTTTATTTTTATTTGTTCTCAACACATTTTATTCTTTATACTCATTTAGTATTAAGTATTAGTCATTAAAGTTTTTCCTGCCCGAAACGCTTTGCGTAATAGTGGTTTTTGGCACCGTATGTACTAGCTCTATCTATAAATCTATCAATTTATGTAAAATCTCTTGTATATATGTACCTTACCTGAGTAAACATTTTATTTTTATTTATTTATTTTATAATAATCGGTACATTATAACAGAATTTGAGTTCAATATAATGACTACATTATAAATTGTTAGAATACATTATAGTTATGATGGTGCATATCTTAAATACTACATTGATCAGCTTGTACTAATTTGTTGTGTAACAACAATTAAAGATGTTGCTCCTACTGTTAGCTAAATTGTATCTTGGTAATTTTATTTTATTATATTTATTTTGTGGGTTGTCTTTTGTCACCTAAAATCATTTATATGAAAGGCAAGACCTCTTGCTTCTCTTTGCTTCCAAATAATGCTATAAAAACGCGATGGGCACGATTGTTTAGCAAAATATTGAAATTGCGAAAAAGAAAGTTATGGCAATAGAGCACGTTTTGGTTGTCAGTCGAGGAGTGGCCGGCGCGGCCATTCAAACTCAGCTCTTGGTAACTGTCTGGAATAACCAAAAATTAAATTATTTCAGAGCCTGACAAGGTTTTGTCAGGTTCGATTTTGAAAAATATCTGCAGAATATATAAGCAATGGAGTCAAAGGCCCTACGAGGAAATGTAATTAACATTTTCACGCAAGAGGACAGTTGTTTTAGAAGCGACAGCAACCCACCAGAGAACTAGGAAATCATTATTGGTAGGCTAAATGCTTGCTCAGATGGATGTCACATTTACTAAAAGACATTTATCACACTCGTTGCTTTATGGTCAAGATTTCAATATCCTTATTGTGTATATCTTGTTATCCATAACAATCCTCTTGTGTTGTTATATTCCATTATAAATATGCTAGACTGCACTAGACAGAAGAACGACGTTCTCTCTTCTTGCAGGTCAGCGTTCAATCCCCCTACCGTCCAAGTGGTTGGGCACCATTCCTTTTTTCTCTGTACCCTCCCAAATCCTTTTCCTCATATCCCTTCCAAGTGATATATAGTCGTGTGTGTTATTGATTTAGTGTTTTCTCCTGATAATGACCTTACTTGGCCAATCGAACTACTAAGTCATACTTTCCAACTCCAACATGGGATGGAATCCACACAAATTTCATTCAAAAGTTGTTTTCATTTACAAAAATCTCATTCCATTTAATTTTACAAGCTATTTCATACATTAATTGTGAAGTGTTAAAGAATACAGAGAACTTTTCGTCACAAAAAATCCCCCCAGCCCATAAAGTTGGCAGTACTCAATGACTAGATAACTACCCAGTAGCTCAGTTTGTGTTGTGCGCCCAGTCGTTCAGTCTTTGCATCATTCTAGACATAAGTTTTTTGTTTGTTTTCAGGGATATTCCTGCGCGGACCCTAAGCCTCTGGCTGGCCCACTAAGTGTTGCTTGTTTCTGTTTTACTTGAGCAGAGTATGAGTATTTATGGTCGCTTCAGTTAGATTTTGTCCCATGTGTTTAACAACTTCTGCTCTGTTGAATCTAAGTTGAAATCTTAATGGGTTTGTAACTGTGCACTGTGTTAGATAATGTTCCAGTGGTCTGTCGGGCATTTCTCCACAGTGCTGACATTTCCTTTTATCTTCCGGAACCTGTAAGCCTATTTCCCATGCAAATGGGTATCCAAGCCTGATCTGATGTAAGTGTACTTCTGTTGTTCTACTGCTCCCTCTCATCAAAATAAGTGGTTCGTAGTTGGTTGAATTCTTGTACCAACCCGCAGATCCTGATGTTGCAACTGCTGTGTTGAGGTCACTGTACATCATCTGCATTGCTCTATTTCTAAGTACTTTCTTAATCTGTGATAGACTCTGGTATATAAATGTCTACATTTCTTGGCTTAGTTGCAAGTTTTGCAGCTTCGTCTGCAATGTCATTTCCTATTATTCCCACATGACTTGGCACCCAGTTGATAAGTACCCGTCGGCCTTGACGTTTGAGTGTTTGCATTAATTATATGACATTTGTGATCAGAAGGATGTTACCAAGTATGTGTTCTTGTTGTAAGGTTTCAAAGGCAGTTCTCGAATCTGTATGTATGATAAAATATTGTCGGTGTTCAGCAAGTGCATGTTCCAAAGACTTTTGAATGGCTATTATCTCTGTAAAATTTATTTATTTTTTATTTATTTATATACAAGAAGGTACACTGGGTTTGTGAGAATACCTAGCATGGCAATTTACAATCTTGTAAAGCCACTAGTACGTGCAGCGTTTCGGGCAGGTCCTTTATCTAACAGATAATTTTAAGTAGGTATATTCTAGCGGAATTAATAAAATGATAACAGATTCATTTCAAGAAAGAAAAAAAATGAGATAAGAAAGATCAGTAGGTATATTAAAGCACATTGGTATATTAAAGCTCTGATTGATTACAGTGACAGCTTGATTGGTAATTTAAACGAAGATTAGTTGGCACCATATAGCAAATTGAAAGTGCATATAAGAAGACAGCAATGATCACAATGGTAAAGTTGTTTGGATTGGGTACATGAAGATTGGGAGATTGCATTGTATCTAGTACTAGCCAATTTTAAAGCAACAAGGTTGTTACGGCCCTACTGGGACGCAACCGGGTTCTTCTCTGATGGTAGTAGAGTTTGGGAATCCGGCCCCAAGTTAGTAGAGGCTTTCAAGGGGTGTATTCCATAACGCAAGTTAAATTAAAGGGGGAGGGATACAAATGTTCCAATTTATATATATATATATATATATATATATATATATATATATATATATATATATATATATATATATATTTCCACCACCATGTATAAATAAATAACAGTCACACACGGAGATTATAACTACACAATTATGTACAGGTTCGTCTTCCTCCGAAGACACTGGATGCTCAACGGTACTCACTCTGGGTAGCCCTGGTTCCTTCTTCCGTGGCCCACGATGAATCCACGATGATTCTTTGACGAATCTACCCTGGCCACAGGCCAGCCAAATCACAGTCCCACTGGGTGCTTCGTCGTGGAGGCCTTCAACCACAATCCAGCCCGTAGCTGGCAGGTACTAATCAGTTCCGCTGTGTAGGCCACTCCACGACCGATACTAGGGTTGCGAGGCCTAGGCAGGAGCCTCGTGTGATCCCGCTGATCACTCTCCTCACTAAGCACCACAGTGGCTAGTCTCTTCCACCAGCCAGCCCCGGATAAGGCAATTCCCAACACTGCCACACCACAGGCAGGCTAATACTCTCAACAGAGTTCGTCCGGGGGTGACTCACAGCTTCTTCAAAGCAGACTGGTGAAGAGACCTTGGCTGCCTTGGGTAGACTGATCCATCGTCCAGCACAGCAGTCCCAGGTCGACTCTGCAATCAGATATGTCATTAGTACTGGGGATACTACCTGGGGCCACTAGGAAACATCACTTACTAGCTTAGACAGAAACGTCCACCTATTTGCTCCATAAATGGCGTTCACTGTCTAAGCGCCACTTCACCAGAGGTCAGCAGCGGCTACGTTATGAGCTGATTAAGACGGGAATCCAGCACCTGTGGCCGGTATATCCCGTCCTCACTAGAAGGCGTCGTCCATTTGGAGTGGGTTTCGGGAGCAGACTCACAGATGGCGTTGTCGTCACTGCTCCTGTTCCGACGCTGGACTCGGGTCCGTAACAAAGGTAGAAAACTATAAAGATGAAATTAGGTGCTTTTTAGTTTTCTTTTTGAATTATGCAAAAGTTGGACAGCTTTTCAATTCATTAGGGAGTGAGTTCCATAGACTAGGTCCCTTTATTTGCATATAGTGTTTGCACCGATTAAGTTTGACTCTGGGGATATCAAAGAGATATTTATTTCTGGTGTGGTGATAATGGGTCCTATTACATCTGTCAAGGGAGAGTTTCAGAGCAGGATTTGCATTTAAGAACATGGATTTGTAAATGTAGTTGACACAAGAGAATGGGTGGAGTGAGATTATGTTTAGCATGTTTAGGGAGTTAAACAAGCGGGCTGAGTGCTGTCTGAAAGCAGAATTTGTTATTATTCTGATAGCAGATTTTGCTGGGTGATGATGGACCTGAGGTGGTTTGCAGTGGTTGAACCCCATGCACAGATACCATAATTAAGATAGGGATATATTAGTGCATAACATAGTGAGATGAGAGCAGAGTTAGGTACATAATATCTGATTTTTGAGAGTATACCAACTGTTTTAGATACTTTCTTAGTTATGTGTTGAATGTGGGTGCTGAAATTGAGTCTCTTGTCTAGGAATAGGCCAAGAAACTTTCCATCATTTTTACTACTAATGTTAACATTGTCCATCTGAAGCTGAATTGCATTTGTTGATTTGCTTCCAAATAAGATGTAGTAGGTCTTTTCTATGTTAAGTGTTAGTCTGTTGGTTGACATCCATAAGTGGACTTCTTTTAGTTCATTATTAACAACATTTAGTGTAAGTGGGTTAGGGTTAGAGTAGATGAGGGTAGTATCATCAGCAAAAAATATAGGTTTCAGAATGTTAGTGACATTGGGCAAATCATTGATGTATATAAGAAATAGGAGAGGTCCTAAAATGCTGCCCTGTGGCACTCCAACGGTTATTGGTAGAGTGGGAGAGGTTATATCATTGATGGCTACACATTGGAGTCTATCACTAAGATAGGATTGGATATAGTCCAGGGCATGGCCTCGAATTCCATAATGATAGAGTAGTCCCGCTTTGTGTCCCGCTCCTAGATGGAGCGGGACACAAAGACTGTGATTGCTCTCGTTATATTCAATCGTGATCTTGCTTTCTCCTTCGGATATTGAATCTGCTTGTTGAATGTCATTTTAGAATCTATCCACACACCGAGATATTGATATTGTATAACCCACTGAAGGTTAGTGTCTTGAATGCATAAGTACCTGTCTGGAGTGTTGGCGCCTAGTCTCATTGCCTTAAACTTCTGTGCAGATATTTTTAGCCCTGAAATGCTGCATTCAGATGTTACTTTATCTAACGCCCCTTGTGCTGTATTTAGAAGTGAAGGACCTGTAATGACTAATGCTATATCATCAGCATAGCTTAGCAATTTAACCCCATCTGTAAATGTCATGGTAACAAGGTTTTCCTTAAGGATGTTAAAAAGACTAGGACTGAGGACTCCTTGCAGAGTCCCATTCTCATGCAAGTGGTAGTCTGACACTTGTCCTTGCAACTTTACTCTGGCATACCTGTGACTTAGGTAATCTTGAATCCATCCTAGCATATTTGCCGGTAGTTTGTCTTGCTGCCAAGATGCATTGATAACGTCCAATATGCCTTGTTCTCCGGCAGGACCTGCATGTGCGATCATTGAGTATGTAATGTTATCAGCACCTGGTGCAGTGTCCTTACCACCTTTTTTGGCTCTGGTTAGTTCTTGTTTGGTGAAGGGACAGTCACATTCGTCATTTGTAGCTATGCTCTCATGAATGGCTGTCAACCTCTCTTGTTTTAATTGTTCTTGCTGCCTTCTGACCATTGCAGGAAGCTGATATGAAGCCGCTCTTTCTGAAATTGGAGAGCAAGTCTCTCAGCCTCGTGCAATGGTTGAATACATGCCTGTGGTCGGCTGGTCGACCTGATATAGTTTTAATCTGACCCCATATCTTGCCAAGACCACTGTGTTCATTTAGAGTTTGACACCACTCAAACCATCTTGCCTCCTTTACTTCTCTATAAACTCGTCTTGCTTCAGATATCACCGCTCTTAGCCGAGTTCTTCCTTCTGGTGTGGGGTTTCTCTTTAGATGTTTTCTGAAGATGATGACTCTGTGGTCTTGTTCTTTAACTTCATTACTATAGAACAAATATTTTTTTTCGTTTTGTGTTCCCTGGGATAATGATTGGAATAGCTTTGTTTGCAGCAGCTGAAATGGCTTCCTGCAGATTGGTCTCGTGTATGTTCAAGTCTTCAGGTGGCGTGTATGTTGCATACCATTTTTCAAGTTACTCTTGGTATATATATTCCAGTTGGCTTTTTTTCAATTCTACCTAGGTTGGGCAGGTGGTGTAGGAGGTCGTTCTATGTTAGGTGTTGTGACAGTAGCATAGTGACAGAAACGCCCGGTGATCACCAGTAGACTGGTGATCACCGGGTCTACTTCCCACTTCGCCTGATGCTTGAGTGCTGTTGAGATTAATGTAAGATCAAGGGAACCTCCTTGAATGTGAGGGGTCCCCCCCCCCCTGTTAAGAAGTGTAATTTCAGGTACTTCTCGCAGAGTTGCAGCTTAATGGCGCCCATCTGCATTGACTGGCCCAGTCGCACCTAACTCTTGATGATGAGCATTAAAATCCCCAGCAATAATTACATTTTCCTGCGTGGCCAAGGCAAGCACTGCCTCTGCTTCTAGTTTACGTCTAGGGGGCTTGTAAACGTTGTATATGAGGAGCTCAACATTAGCCATTTTCACTGTTACTGCTAATACCTCTACTCCATCCCCACATGAAACTGGGTCCATTTTCTTGCTGGGTATGGTGTTTCTGACCAGGGTCATAAACCCTCTTTGTCTCTCCTGTTCATACGGTATAATATGGTGCTGATATCCAGCTAATCTGACGGGCTTCGTGTGCTGGGAAAAGCGTTTGTTCCAAAACGATTATATCAGCTTTCGTACTGATTGCTGCTTCCTGAAGGGTGTGGCTTTTATTTCCAAGACCTTGTATGTTCCACTGCAGTATTCGTAATGGCCAGACGACGGTTTCGGTTGGTGTTGCCTGTTCTAGTAGAACTCCTCTTCGGAATCGACGTCTATATTCTCCACCTCGCAAGTCGTGTCGCTGTAAATCGGACTGCAATAATTGCTCATGGTCATCCCCGGCATTGTTGGAATCTGTGCATAACTGTGGTCCATCACTTTGTTGGTGGTATTGCTGCACATTGGACTGCATTGATTGCCCGTAGCCGCTTCTTGTGTTGTCGGAATCTGTGCATCTCTGCCATCCAGTATTTCGTTGTTGATGTTGCTGCATATTGGGCTGCATTGATTGTCCGTGCCCGCCTCTTGTGTTGTTGGAACCTGTGCATCTCTGCTGTTCAATACTTCTTTGTTGGTGTTGTTGCATATCAGACTGCATTGGCTGTTGATGTCTGTCTTTTGTGTTGTAAGATTCTGTTGATCTTGGGTGGTCACTACTTTTTGCAGTTGCTTTTGTGAATGTTGATGGTCTGGTGTCTTGACTACCCGACTGTTGTTGGTAGTTTGTATGTCCATGTTGCGTTGCTTGTCCTCTTGTACTTCGTTTTGTCTCAGACTGTCTATTTATTGTGTAACTGTGGTCTGCTGCACGATCTTGTCCATTATTACACAAGTGATTTCCTGAGTCTGTTGTGAGGCGTTCTGCGTCATCTGTAGACAATTGATAATGGTCTCTGCCATGATCTTCACGATGTTTTTCAGCTGGACCTCCGTAAAACTAAATTTGTTGTGTTGATTCCGAAAGTAATTACTATTTTGTTCTGTGAGAGTGTGCGTCTGCTGTGGCTGTACACGAGTGTTCCAGACGTTGGTGTTGGTGTATGTGGTGCTGGTCTGTGTGTTTATCTTGACCTGAGCTGTCTGCAACTTTTCTTTCCGTGCAGAGCAGGTTGTGTTCCAGGCATGATGTTTGCTCCACAATTTGGACATTTGGCTGTTGTGGCCTGGTTTGCCTTGTGCTTGGCTATGCAGTCTTTGGTTGGATGTCTCAGACTGCATACTCCGCATCTCTCCTGTCCGGTGCAGCGTGATTGATGGTGGCCGTATTTCTGACACCTGAAGCAGCGCAGGGGTTCTGGGACGTATGGTCTCTGTCGGTATGTTCCGCAACTTCCAAGACTGAATGATTTTGGCACATGTCCCGTGACGGTCACCAGAACCTGACGTGTCGCTGCCTTGTCTACTTTTGTGCGGCATCGTTCCGCATTCAGGATTTGCCTGTGTTCTATTACTGGATCCAGGGGAAAGTCGATTGGGTATCCCAAAAGCACGATTCGTGTGCGTCTTCCTGAAGGGTCCAACTTTTCCAAGCATACAGGTTTCCCTTGCAGGACTTTTACTTTTCTAAGTAATTTGCAGTCTGTTGGTCTTGTGGTGTTATTATTATTTCTCCTTTCAGGTTGACTATGATGGAAAGTTTGAACTCTAATTGTTCCTTTTCCATTGCCGTTACTACTCCATATGCTGTAGGAAAGTGGTCTGTCTGCATTATCTTGAATTTTGGAAGATGTGCAGAGTCTGGTGATGTCTGGTGTGAGACTGGTGGTGTCCTCTCCTGTCTCATACTGTTGTCCTGTGACTGGGCTGTGGAGAGAGGTGCAGTGTCTGACACTGGCTGGTGTGTGACTGATGCTGTCCTCTATAGGTCTATTATGTCTGCTGTCTTGCTGGTAGAAGCACGTGGTGAAGCCTCGATAGCAGTTTTATTTGGTGCCTGCTGCACCTCGGTCCACTGTCCCTCCTCGTCTGAAAGCTGCCTTCATTGTCTCTTTCTCTTTGACTTCCCCATGACTCTTCACGTAGTGAGGACTGATTCACTGCCCCACCTAATGCCTGAGACACTCCTAGGCCTAGAGAAATTCATTCCTCTCCAACGAAGGTCGTAGAATGATTCCCCCAGGTGGAATCAGGGATACCTAACACCCAATTCAGCTGTTTGGTCTACCTTTCCCTGTAAAGGCTCAGTACACCTTCTAAGGCGCTCCCTTGTGACTATGTCCGCAGGGTACCGCCTCGCCCTTCAGGGTAGGACTCTAAGTGACCTGGTCAGTGATACGGTCCTCACTAAAAAAAAAATGATCATGGGTGACGAGAGTGCGATACGAGAATTTGGGCCGCCTGCGTACTGGGATGCGCAGAATACCAGTCAGCTGGACAGCAGAAAACAACGTTGTTTGTCCATCAATTGTAGACGAAATCGGAATTGTTTCCTTCCAAATAAGATATTGCCTGGGGTATTGGAGTATTGATGTATTCTTCCTCACAAAACCGCGATGATTTGACCTGATGGGTGCTCAGAATCGTAAGTTTTCCCGGGAACAAATTCGTGTGCGGCCAGCTAGCAATAGCGCCGGCAGCGAGTCCAATTTTGTTGTTGTTGTTGTTGTTTTAGATTTAGCAACTCTGAACAAAGAGGTCCAAGTAGCACGGACTATGGTGTAGTCCTCCTCATAAACGAAGGCCATGGTCCATTCCATGCACCAGCTAAACCCCTGTTTATTAATGAAAAACGGTTTACACAACTGATGACGTCCGAACACTTCCGGAACAAGTGCTTCACTGACGACTTTTGTTCGAACTACAACGCTATAAATGCTTCACCCGCATACTACAAATACAAATAATCGCCAACAGAACCTAAACACCTAACCTAACCTAACCAGTGCCTAAATATGCACAATATGCTAATATATGATAATATTAATTTATGTGAAAAAGTCCTATTCTGAATGAACAGCATGTTAAAATTGATGAATGCATTTTTGTGGTCGACCGCTGGATGGAATGGACTTGGTCTGAGGACGGGTTGTATGGTGAGCCATAGTGGACTTACCTGGCTCAGGAGCGGGGCTGTGTAGACATAATTTAATTGATGAAGATTAAGCCACCCAAGAGGTGGCAAGGGCATGAATAGCCCGTAAGTGGTAGTAGACATGACGTTGTTTGTTGTTTTAGATTCAGCTACTGGGAACAAAAAGTTCCAAGTAGCACGGGCTATGGTGAGCCCGTAGTGGACTTACCTGGCACAGGAGCGGGGCTGTAACTTAGACATGATCATTTCCTTTCATGTATATACTGCATATGCACAACCTGCTCTGTCGGTGCTTAGTTGCACAGAACCATCAGTAAAGGCATATATTATTATTATTTTATAATTCAATTGGTATGAGATTTTGAAGATGACTGTCAGTAGCTTCATTGTTATACATCCCATAGTCTCAGTATTATAGGTTTGCTTTGAACTTATGGGTCTATAATGTATAGAGCCCTGTTCATCTTTCCAAGGGGGAATGTAGATAACAATTTTATCAGGTTTAAGACGCATCTAATTTCTAATTTTCTAAGTGTTTGTGTGTGTGTAATTACCTAAGTGTAGTTACAGGATGAGAGCTACGCTCGTGGTGTCCCGTCTTCCCAGCACTCTTTGTCATATAACGCTTTGAAACTACTGACGGTCTTGGCCTCCACCACCTTCTCCCCTAACTTGTTCCAACCGTCTACCACTCTGTTTGCGAAAGTGAATTTTCTTATATTTCTTCGGCATCTGTGTTTAGCTAGTTTAAATCTATGACCTCTTGTTCTTAACGTTCCAGGTCTCAGGAAATCTTCCCTATCGATTTTATCAATTCCTGTTACTATTTTGTATGTAGTGATGATGTCGACTCTTTTTCTTCTATCTTCTAGTTTTGGCATATTTAATGCCTCTAACCTCTCCTCGTAGCTCTTGTCTTTTCGGTTCCGGAAGTCATGCAGTAGCATATCTTTGCACCTTTTCCAGTTTGTTGATGTGCTTCTTAAGAAATGGGCACCATACAACAGCTGCGTATTCCAGCTTTGGTCAGTTGCTTAATTTAGAAACTGTACTTGTGGTCGATCTCGAACCCATTGTTGATGTGACGACTTATACTGAATTTTGTAACTAGCTCATCAAGATTGTAACTTGCTTAGCTAAATGAACTGTGGGGTTCAGTCCCTGAGCCCATTATGTGCCTCTGTAACCCTTTCCACTACCGCCCACAAGATGGGTATGGGGTGCATAATAAATGAACTAAACTAACTACAGGTCTCACAAAGGTAGTGACCAATTTTTTATAGCATTTCACCAAGTATTCGTGTGTGCGTGTGTGAGACAATGGTAACAAGAAATATCATTCCAGGGCTAAGTCAACTCTCTTATCAGGAACGGTTGAGGGCCACAAGGCCACAACAACACTGCAAACCAGGCATGAGATGGCGGATCTTATTGAAACCTTAAAAATACTGAACAATTTGAACAATCTGAACATATCTTACCTGATATGTTAGATTAAGGACCTGCCCGAAACACTGTTGCTGTTAATCTGAGCTACCTATGTGCTTTAATATACCATCAATTTTCTCTCATCTTTTATTTGTTTTTCTTGCTATGTAACTGTTATCATTTTTATAAATTTTGCAAATATTTACCAACTTAAAATTTTCTTAGATAACGAACCTGCCCGAAACGCTGCGCGTACTAGTGGCTTTACAAGATTGTAATTACTATGCTATGTATCCTCACAATCCCAATGTACCTTCTTGTATATATATAAATAAATAAATAAATAAGTGGCTTTGCATGAATGTAAAAATACCAATCTTATGTAATCTCACCAACCCATTGTTCCTTCTTGCAAATAAATTATTATTATTATTATTATTATTATTATTATTATTATTATTATTATTATTTAGAGGATGTTGATCCGGAGAGTTTCTTCGAAAGGTCAGATGTAAGACAAGGACGGAGCAACGAACTCAAGCTCAAGTTCCAAGCTCAACACGCCACAATGTGGGACTGATAACAGACGATGATTGTTGTGATGCTGAAAAAAGCCTCACAACAAGTATCATCCCTGTGATGCTTTTTCACCAACAAGGTTATAACCTCATGGAACCGCCTACCCGCCGAAGCCATAAATGCCAACAATTTATTAAATTTTAAAATTCCGCTGGAAAAGATCACCAGGTCTATTAAGGTCTATGGGGGAACCTTTGACAAGCCGCCGGCTACCTATCCTCGTCGAGGCGACTTGTACTAGTGGCCTTCAGGTAAATTCAGGTAAAATGTGTATGTTTTGCGTAATATAGTCAAGGTGTGGCAGGTCTTCTTTGCTGGCACAATGTTGTTTTTTCAGGAAGATACAACAGAAGGCGGACGCTCACTGCCCCCCCCCCCCGCCACACCCACCAACACTACCAGAGGTGTCAGGTCTACCACACAACACCATACCTGCAAATCAGATTCACTAATCCATTTCAGTTTCTTCATTGAAAGTCTACAACGAACAAGCATTAAGATTCTGGATTACCCTAAGCCAGCAAGCAATTATGCCACCAAGTTCTTATTTAATTATTTATGTATGTATGTATGTATGTATGTATGTATGTATGTATGTATGTATGTATGTATGTATGTATGTATGTATGTATGTATGTATGTATGTATGTATTTATTTATTTATTTATTTATTTATTTATTTATTTATTTATATACAAGAAGGTACAGCTGGTTGTATTCATATGACATCATACATATTTGTGTTTCGGACATAACATAGCTCCTTAGCCGGACGCGAGTGAGATTACAGAATAGTGAAATGGCTCTCCATCAAGGACTATATTGAACTATTCATAGCACATCATTTAGATACACAATTACAGATGTCCAAATGTTATCACTTTATTGCACAAATTAATATATAACTTTATGTTGGAAACCGCATCCTTCCACCAGGGGCCTGGAGCAGGTGTGGAACCATCACTTCGAGCTCATCTTCAGGAACCTGCCCAACATCTGGACCTTCGGACCGACCGAGGTTATCCCCGTACACTGGAGCGTCTTCAAGGACATGGCCAAGGTCCGCTTTTCTTGCCAGGTCAGTTTGACAGGTAACACGTCAATGGTACACGTTCTGTAGAAACCTTAGGAGAAGGTTTCTAACATTTCAGTAGGCTATAGCAAGTGTTATTTAAAATTGTAGTAGCAATTCTTCTCGTCAATATTCATAATAACAATAATAATAACAAATATTAATCATAAATTTGATAAGGAAGTCAACTTTATTATGTTTTTGTAGCCGAGTGTGTGAGAGGGATCTTCATAACTGATGTAGTTATCGTGTAAAGTCATATTCTGTTACAATGTATCTATCATTACGCTTATTTCGGATAATTCTTTAAGAATGTACTTCTCTCCCACCAACATTTGCACTTTAGCAACCCATTATATCTTATTGTATACGAATAAATAAATAAATAATTAAATTTTAGTAAGGCATTTATTAGTCCATTGAACAAGGTGGGGCTTAAGACTCCATCCACTTTAAGGAGCGCCTAGATACACTAATTTAATTTATTTTCACTTCTGAGGCTCTGAAACAGAACAGAGGATTTTCTGTTGATAAGGTAACCTTCCATCCATTAAAGCATTTGACCAATATAGCCATTCTAGTCAATTCTTGCAATATAACTAATATGTTAGCAATATAAAAGACATTTTTTCACGACAAAAATATATCTTAAAGAAGTTAGGCACCATTTAAAAGTTGTAAATGTTACAAATTGATATTATACCATAATAGGAAATACACATATCAATATTTATGGGTGTGTGGTGTGCCTGCTTGACCAGGCGAGCAGGAGTGTGACAATGAGCCTGTAAGACTGTGGTCTTCCACTCACAGAGGTGCTCCCACGGCTGGACTAGCATGTACGGGCTGGTAGTCTTCTACTACAAGTGGGACACTTCTAGCAACCAGGGCAACGTCCGTTTCCTCTTGACGGGGCAGAAGTGCAACCAGTGTGATCCTCCAGGCTTCGAGACTCCTATGTGGTACCCAGAGGAGGCGCAGAAGGTATGCTATAATGCACCTATGGTGGAGACAGATGTAATCCCAGTCTCGAGAGGCTATTAAGCTGTACGATATAATTCCTCAAAATTTATTTATTATAATCACATGCACACGTACCGAGTATATCTTCATTATAATCTCAATACATGCTGAAAACATAAATATATCTACAATATTAATCTATTTGAATGTTAGTGACTCAGACGTTAATATTATTGCGACGCGGCAGGTCTTGCAAGATCAGCAACATTCCATTGTTTACATCATGTGAGTTGAGGGAAACTGCACTCTGGGAGAAACTCAATAAACACAATTTTTTTCTTCATGGAGAACATAGTAGAGCTTCAGGGTTAATAGAACATTAGGTCTCATTTACCTGAGGGCCACTACATCTCTAGTGGCCTCGACGAGGACAGAAAGGACGACGAGGACGAGGCTTGTCCTGATGATTTTGTCTTACTGGATTTTAAAATTCAGCAGCGTTTTGGTATTTACAGCTTCGTTGGGTAGGCGGTTTCATGGGTTTATAACCCTGTGAGTGAAAAAGCATTTCCAGAGATCACGACCTCTCCGTAGGGTGCAGTCGCACATCCACAGATCTCCAGTATCAGCTAATGGTACTGGTAATGGCTTCAAAGGGCCACCACTTACGGGCTATTTATGCCCGTGCCACCTTTTGGGTGGCTTAATCTTAATCAATCAATCAATCAAAGCATTTCTTGTTTTCAGTCCTACATTGTAGCTTGCTGAGCTTGAAACCATTGCTCCTTATTCGTATTACATCTGACCTTTGGAAGAAGTGGTCTACATCAATATCCTCCAAATTGTCCAAAATTTTAAGTTTCAATGAGATCAACCCTGTCATGTCTGGTTTTTAGTGTTGTTAGCCCAGTGGCCCTCAACCGTTCCTGGTATAAGAGTCGACTTAGTTCAGGAATGATTTTAGTCGCCCTTTGTTGAACTCTCTACAGAGCAAATATGCCTTTCTAAAGATGATGTCTCAATGTTTGGATACAATATGCCAAGGAGGAAGACAAAGGACAGAGCCTTGTCGAGCTCCACCGTTGACACTTCGTCATTGCTCTCTTTACTGTCACTTGTGATAAAGTCGGCGTTTAACCCCTGTGTTCACCTGCCCCAAAATACAGGGACCTCGCCGCACCTCTGGAAACTTACTAGGCTACCTTCAGTCCCCAGAGAACGAGTGGTAGAGCTTCAGGTGTCAATCTCGGACACCTGATTATCCAGCTATTGTGATCATCTGGGTTCTCACCTTCACCCAACGCGGAAGAAATTACTTCAGTTTCTCTGCTCTAGTCCTCTTGAAACATGAGGCTACGTTCCCCGATTTCATTAAATATTTATTCCTAAACTCAAGTAACCTATCCTGTTAGGCTTTAACGTATAAACAACCTGGCATAATCGTAATGAAGTTACATATAAACACAGCGTTTAAAACTAAAAAGAATATTTACCAACAAAAAAAACTACATAAATAAATAATTGTCTTAAATAGCGTCAATCAAGTCTGCAATCAACGGCCGCTCTTGACCTTCGTTAATACTAATTTTAATCTATTCACATATATAGTCTCAATGTATCCTACCACGTGAGTTTATACACACACACACACACATATATATATATATATATATATATATATATATATATATATATATATATATATATATATATATATATATATAACAATAAACTCATACAAGTTCCCTCAGGAACGCCTTTTCGACAAGGGAAAAGAGGAGGGCAGATTACTTAGTTAGGAAATGATGATATCTCCAGTGGTTTGTAGCTGCCATGTGTAGCTGAAGTTCCATCATCACATCCCTGGCTGCTACCTGATTTGATTTTTTTATTGTTGCCGCCGGAGGCGGTTAGTTTATTGTGCACCCCATACTCATCCTTATAGTTACAATGTCACACCTTATAGTTACAGAAAATGTTCTATTTCAAGAGCTATATATTTACAGTAAGTCATTATATATTATTAATGGTAGGTCTTATCGCTAACACAGAATTGTTTGAGCAATTGAGATATTACAGTCATTGGGAGAGCTGCTGTTTATTATTAGTCTTCACAATACACTATATGTTTCTTAATCTCATATGTCGTTTATCTATCGAAAGCGAAATATGGATACAGTGCAAGGATTTCAGGTATTTTATCCTTGAAAATAAGATAGGTTTCCATATCACACAGCGTGAGCTTAGATTTATCTCTAAATGGCTCAATTTTACTACAATCCAAGATATAGTGTTGGAGTGTGTGTGTCCCTGTCTTTGTACACAAAGACAGAGACAACGTCCGTTTGATAAGACAAACGTAACGTCCGTTACACTTTACTTCAGTTAGATCCCTATACAAGCCGAATTGACAAAGATACTTGTAGCCAAGTCTTATTCGATCTGTCACATTCATCGGCATTCCTTTACTGGCTCTATTTGGACTCCCAGTAGATATAGTATATATGGACTTCGCTAAAGGTTTTGATAAAGTTCCACATGAAAGACTGGCAAGGAAATTACAGGCACACGGAATAAATGGTAGAATATTAGATATTAGAATGATTAAAATAATGGTTATTCGAGATGTGACAACGTCTGTTAGTCTACTGACCTTGTTACTTGCCCCATACACATGTTTTACTTCACACATTTCATTGTGATAAACAATGGACCTGCTAGTTCCAATTGCACTGTTCTACTTTCTTTAAATTCATCCAAGATTTCTCGTCTAATGACACTTTTAAGGGACCTATTTGATAACTCAAGATTCCGTTCAATACTGTCTTTATTTACTGCAACCTTAGCAAGGGCGTCAACTTTATCCTGTTCCTGCAGGCAAATGTGAGATGGAATCCACAACATTTTTATATTTACCCTCTTGCTAAGTATTCTTATATATCTATGTCTGGCTTCTGAGACAAGCACGTTATTGTGATTGCAAACTTTTTATTGCTAGTAGTGAGGAAAGGGAGTCGGAAATTATTAAGCTGTCTACTTCAGTGTTGTCAATAATTTCGAGTGCTACCAGTATTGCTACCAACTCAGCTTGCATTGCGGATACCCAGTTATTAACTCTTATATTCCTTTGAATTGTGCTGCCATCGGGCTGGTGAGCAATAACTGCTACCTGGCTCGCACGTATCCTCTTCCTTCCTTGGGTAATACAGACGGGGCACCGATCCTCTCAACACACAAGGGGACACGCCCTGTGGGCCGTCCAATGCTGGTGTCTGCACTCTATCTTCCTTGGCTCTCGTCGCTCCGCGTGATGTACCCTTTTTCCGGCAGCCTTATGTTATTACCCAATGCACTGATTCACTGCCATGGAAGAAGATATTACGACAGTCGACTTCACTGGCTCGGTCAGTTTCGATACAGGGCGCCATCGCAGTCTTTATAGAGTAACCAGAGATATGATTTTCTGCCACACTTGCTCACTTCACTGGTTACTATAGAATTGTTTAACATCGATACACGATTGTTCACAGCTTCTTCGTTGGCACAGTTTAATAAGGTACTCCCTTTCCAGGGTCACAGTCAACACTCCCTTTGCCTCTTCACAGACAAAATCAGAAAGAGCACTTGTTTACCATGATCTCGGTCGTCATCAATAGCCTCTTCAATGGCTACTCCTTATGGATTCACACGCACCGAGTCGTTATCACGTCCGACGCTCATTGGTCAGGACTGTCACTAGGCTTCGACAGTCAGTCCATTCGCGTTGACCCACCAGATCGCTATCGCATCTCTTCTACTTTCAGCAGGGCCCTTCGTCGACGATACTCGTACGACCTTATCCAAAAAGGTCCCCTTGGCCCCTCAACATGGTCAACCTGTTGCCTCTTTCATAGGCCCAACTCGCCACTTAAAATCCAAAGTTTGGCGGAACAGTGGGCCGGGTTCTGCTCTCTGGGTCGGGCTCGGTGCCCGCCGATAACTTCACAGAAAGCTCGTCGCTGATTGGCTGAGCACCTGAGCCCCCACCAGTCACCTCTCTCGTTGCGTGAGCTGTAGACAGTTTCGCTGAACTTCACCAAACCCCGCATGTGTCACCGTCCGCCCGGGCGCCATTTTGTTTCGCAATCTGCTACAATTTACCCCTTTATAGCCAAATATCACGCAAGATTGTGTATAAGACACGTTCCTTTTTAAATTAAGTTACAGCTTGGGCCGTCTGCGATCTTTCTAGGTGGATAAAAATGACTCTTGAGGTCGGTAAGGATGGTTATCAGACGGTGATTATAACAAATACTCCAAGTGGGAGTGCACGAGAGTTGTATAACTACCTTCTTTTTAGTCAAAATTCATGTTCATTTATGACCACACTCTACTTTCATTGTTTTAACTATTCTAGTATTCTACCATTTATTCCGTGTGCCTGTAATTTCCTTGCCAGTCTTCCATGTGGAACTTTATCAAAACCTTTAGTGAAGGCCATGTATACTACATCTACTGAGAGTCCAAATAGAACAACTGCCAGTAAAGGAATGCCGATGAATGTATTTCCTTCCAACACAATTTCAAGAGTCGTCCATGAAAAGAAACTATAAACTATCAAAGATAAACAGACTGACCGCTGCCGAAACTTGTACATCTCGTATAATATACAGTTAACATTGTAGTTCAAAGGTTTTACCGCAAATTTGGTTAATAGTATTTTTGTATTCAGTGTGAGCATCATAGCTAAATGGGGGACCCGGCTGTGACCGGGTCTTTCCCTCCACTCCCCTCGTCCATCTCTCTTTCCCTACCCTATCCCCCCTCGTCACATTTTTTCACTTTTCCTTCTTTCCCACTCACACTTCTCCCACCTTTCTCTCCCCTCTTCTTTCCTCTCTTTCAAGATATCTCCTCTCCCATCTCCTCCTCCTATATCTTACCGTCTCCCACCTCCTCCTCATGCTTCCCCTCTCCCACCTCCTCATCCTATCTTCCCCTCTCCCACCTCCTCTTCTATCTTCCTCTCTCCCACCTCCTCCTCCTCTATCTTCCCCTCTCCTCCCTCTCCCTCGGAAAATTTAATATTGCGAAACACTGAAAAAACGCAAAATGTTCACTATACATAAACACTGCATGGAAAACACAGCCTCTATTTCAGACTTGACTTCATGTTAATCGCAGGGGGTAGGTCACTATAGATGACAATATTTCTCCCATACTCCTATGTTGGAAAGTTGGGTGAGACTAGCCCCAAACATCTGGCCTCCAGCCTCGGACAATCAGGCATTTTCTTTTATAGATACAGGTGTATAACAGATTATAAGACTTACATGCAGGTTATACATGTGGTTCTGATGAAGTGTAATGTCAATCACACCGCAGGTCATGACCAACCTGTACCACCAGGTGGCAAGTCGTATCTACGGCCTGCAGACGCCCCCACTGATACGAGACCGCCGCCACGGCCGCCCCCGTCACCAACACAACTCCAGCATGTGTGAGGGTTGTCACCAAGGACTGTGCAAGACCCCGCGGACCACGGCTCTCTGAGGGCTGTCACCAGGGGCTGTACAAGACCCCTAGGACCAGGGCCCTCTGAGGGTTGTCACCAAGGACTGTGCAAGACCCCGCGGACCACGGCCCTCTGAGGGTTATAACCAGGGGCTGTGCAAGACCCCGCGGACCACGCCCCTCTGAGGGTTGTCACCAGGGGCTGTACAAGACCCCTAGGACCACGGCCCTCTGAGGGTTGTCACCAAGGACTGTGCAAGACCCCACGGCCCTCTGAGGGTTGTCACCAGGGGCTGTGCAAGACCCCGCGGACCACGCCCCTCTGAGGGTTGTCACCAGGGGCTGTACAAGACCCCTAGGACCACGGCCCTCTGAGGGTTGTCACCAGGGGCTGTACAAGACCCCGCGGACCACGGCCCTCTGAGGGTTGTCACCAGGGGCTGTGCAAGACCCCGCGGACCACGCCCCTCTGAGGGTTGTCACCAGGGGCTGTGCAAGACCCCGCGGACCACGGCCCTCTGAGGGTTATAACCAGGGGCTGTACAAGACCCCTAGGACCACGGCCCTCTGAGGGTTGTCACCAGGGGCTGTGCAAGACCCCGCGGACCACGGCCCTCTGAGGGTTGTCACCAGGGGCTGTGCAAGACCCCGCGGACCACGGCCCTCTGAGGGTTATAACCAGGGGCTGTGCAAGACCCCGCGGACCACGGCCCTCTGAGGGTTGTCACTAGGGGCTGTGCAAGACCCCGCGGACCACGCCCCTCTGAGGGTTGTCACCAGGGGCTGTGCAAGACCCCGTGGACCACGGCCCTCTGAGGGTTGTCAGACCCCGCGGACCACGGCGCTCTGACGTGTGCTGCTGCCTCTCGCTCCTTCCAGTGATGGGCCTCAGTTTCAACTGTGCTCACTGTCTTTCCTCTGGCCATAACGGTTTGTTAAGATATCTAACTACTGCAGCACAGGGGTTGGCGTCCTGATGGCTCTGTTAACCTAGCATTAGATAGATACCCGGGAGTTTGGCAGCTGTTCAAGTTCAAGTTCAAATATGTTTATTGAGATAAGAAAGAAATACATCTCAAAGAGATAGAGTAGCTTAGGCTATTTTACCCCCCCCCCCTGGGAGAGGTCGAGTGTAGCATACTGGGAAAGATCGGCATTTGGCTTAGGGGCGACCTCGATAAGATTGTACTTAAGACCCAAGTTCAGGCTTTCTGTCCCCGTCAACGGGATTTATATAAAGTATGTTGTCTTGGGGAAGTATCAATGTATCATCACAGTTCTTGCTTATTTTCCTTATTCCATTGAAATAAAAATGTCAATAAACTTGATGAAATTGTTAGTATTTGTGAAGATTTTAAACATTTCATAGTAAGGTAATTAGCAAGAGAAATTGGTAAGTACACGAATGCAATCATTAAATAACCTCACATGTTTTGAGCAATGTGTTTGTTAGGCTACTGTTCTTATACCAGAACACCCCACAGAGCCCTCCCTGCCTCAGCCAGCCAGGGGAGGGCCACACGTGGCCACCCTCCCTGCCTCAGCCAGCCAGGGGAGGGCCACACGTGGCCACGTCTCCCCCATAGTCAAGGGAGGGCTGGATGTTGATCACCCAAATATTCAGAATGTGTTCCATATCGTAAATTTATTTACTTAATTTAAATTATAATTAGTGCTGTTTTTTTAACAAGTACTTGATTTAATTTCACATATTTTCTATTAGTCGCCACAAGTGGTCACACGACCACTGTGACGGAATAAATAATTTATGAATGTTATCCTTAATCAATTTTTTGTTAATGGAATACCAATGTTATAGACATTTATTACAAGTCTTCAATTGCAGTATGATAGATACGCCCTCATTTTATCATATTTCAGTTGGCTATGATCAGTGTAACTTTAGCATTAAAGAATAGACTACCTTGCTCATAATGTTATACAGGTTAATTATTAACGCTGGCAATGTACTGTGAGGTAGAGACAGGCGACTTGATCTCAATATAAAGGCAAGTAGAAGAGTTTATTGTAATCAATCACTTAATAAGGAAAAAATGGAATTTGCCTTTTTATAATTTATGCGTGTTCTATTTATACCATTGTATTTTGCTTTCCGTGTTGACTAAATGTCTGTATGTAGTGTATGTGTGCTTTTAGGTTTATTATTTGTATTAATAATAATAATAATAATTATTATTATTATTATTATTTTGATTATTATTATTATTATTATTTTATTATTATTATTATTATTATTTTATTATTATTATTTAAGAAGAAGAATTATACATTATTTGCACTAGGTTATCTTTTATGTTTTATTATTTTCTAAGATGTAATGCATTAATTTATGAGAGAAATCTGTCATATACTTACTAATCACCCCCCCCCTCAAGTCAATAATATCTCCATAATTAACATATTAATTAATAAAACACTATTTTTATGCTTAAACAAATAAAAATATATATGGAGAACCTGAATAAGCGGTTTATTTGGCCAGCATCTCGGGTGCCTACTGGCTACACTCAACACAACTCTGTCACTTCCCTCTATATCTATGAAACATATTGTCTGTGTTTGGCTCCTGTGCCAAGTAAGTCCACTACGGGCTCACCATACCCCGTGCTACTTGCCCCGCTCCTGTGCCAGGTAAGTCCACTACGGGCTCACCATACCCCGTGCTACTTGCCCCGCTCCTGTGCCAGGTAAGTCCACTACTGGCTCACCATAGCCCGTGCTACTTGCCCCGCTCCTGTGCCAGGTAAGTCCACTACTGGCTCACCATAGCCCGTGCTACTTGCCCCGCTCCTGTGCCAGGTAAGTCCACTACTGGCTCACCATAGCCCGTGCTACTTGCCCCGCTCCTGTGCCAGGTAAGTTACGGGCTCACCATAGCCCGTGCTACTTGCCCCGCTCCTGTGCCAGGTAAGTTACGGGCTCACCATAGCCCGTGCTACTTGCCCCGCTCCTGTGCCAGGTAAGTTACGGGCTCACCATAGCCCGTGCTACTTGGAACATGTTCCGAGTAGCTTACTCTATAACAACAACAACAATCGAATCCCAAATAGTGACCGCCGACTATTGTAATAAGTGAAAGGTGACTCACAGTCCCTAAATTTCTTCACTGTCTCGTACAGAGAGCTAATAAATATAACCCATACACAGAGAAATCACATTATCATGATATATCAATGAACAAATCCACAGGAGCCGCGAGTAGGGTTCGAACCTATGCGCTAGGTGTTCCCAGACACACTCTATCATAATTTATGACGATGGATCATAATTTATGTCCCATCATAATATATGACCGACTGTCAAATTATATCATAATTTATGACATAAATAATGAGAGACATTGCAGCCAAATTCGCATGTAAGAAGGAGGAGGTTGAATCAGACCTTGGTATCCCGTCTCTGTTGTCAAAACTATATTATTGCAAACATACAGATCTAACGGCAGAGCAATTACTGACTCACAAAGGCCTGAAGGAACCATACCATACGGCTGAGAACCCTATATCTTCCTGTGACCTCCCATGACCTCCTGTGAGTGGTTGTAAGACTCATACCGTCCTGTGAGCCCCACACTCTCCTGCGAGAGGCTGTGAGGCCCTTACTCTCCTGTGAGCGGCTGTGAACCCCATGCCCTCCTGTGAACCCCATGCCCTCCTGTGAACCCCATGCCCTCCTGTGAACCCCATGCCCACCTGTGAACCCCATGCCCTCCTGTGAACCCCATGCCCTCCTGTGAACCCCATGCCCTCCTGTGAACCCCATGCCCTCCTGTGAACCCCATGCCCACCTGTGAACCCCATGCCCTCCTGTGAACCCCATGCCCTCCTGTGAACCCCATGCCCTCCTGTGAAACCCATGCCCTCCTGTGAACCCCATGCCCTCCTGTGAACCCCATGCCCTCCTGTGAACCCCATGCCATCCTGTGAGCAGTCGAGAGCCCCATACCCTCCTTTGAACGGCTGAGCCCCTTACCCTCCTGTGAGCCCCTTACCCTCCTTTGAACGGCTGTGAGCCCCATACCTTCCTTTGAACGGCTGTGAGCCCCTTACCCTCCTGTGAGCGGCTGTGAGCCCCTTACCCTCCTGTGAGCGCCTGTGAGCCCCTTACCCTCCTGTGAGCGGCTGTGAGCCCCTTACCCTCCTGTGAGTGGCTGTGAGCCCCTTGCCCTCCTGTGAGCGGCTGTGAGCCCCTTACCCTCCTGTGAGCCCCTTACCCTCCTGTGAGCGGCTGTGAGCCCCTTACCCTCCTGTGAGCCCCTTACCCTCCTTTGAACGGCTGTGAGCCCCATACACTCCTTTGAACGGCTGTCAGCCCCTTACCCTCCTGTGAGTGACTGTGAGCCCCTTACCCTCCTGTGAGCCCCTTACCCTCCTGTGAGCGGTTGTGAACCCCTTACCCTCCTGTGAGCGGTTGTGAGCCCCTTATCCTTCTGTGAGCGGCTGTGAGCCCCTTACCCTCCTGTGAGCGGCTGTGAGCCCCTTACCCTCCTGTGAGCCCCCTACCCTCCTGTGAGCTGCTGTGAGCCCCTTATCTTCCTGTGAGCGGCTGTGAGCCCCTTACCCTCCTGTGAGCCCCTTACCCTCATGTGAGCGGCTGTGAGCCCCTTACCCTCCTGTGAGCGGCTGTGAGCCCCTTACCCTCCTGTGAGCGGCTGTAAGCCCCATACCCTCCTGTGAGCGGTTGTGAGCCCCTTACCCTCATGTGAGCGGCTGTGAGCCCCATACCCTCCTGTGAGCGGCTGTGAGCCCCTTATCTTTCTGTGAGCGGCTGTGAGCCCCTTGCCCTCCTGTAAGCGGCTGTGAGCCCCATACCCTCCTGTGAGCGGTTGTGAGCCCCTTACCCTCCTGTGAGCGGCTGTGAGCCCCATACCCTCCTGTGAGCGGCTGTGAGCCCCTTACCCTCCTGTGAGCGGCTGTGAGCCCCTTATCTTTCTGTGAGCGGCTGTGAGCCCCTTACCCTCCTGTGAGCGGTTGTGAGCCCCTTACCCTCCTGTGAGCGGCTGTGAGCCCCTTACCCTCCTGTGAGCCCCTTATCTTTCTGTGAGCGGCTGTGAGCCCCTTACCCTCCTGTGAGCGGCTGTGAGCCCCTTCCCCTCCTGTGAGCGGCTGTGAGCCCCTTACCCTCCTGTGAGCGGCTGTGAGCCCCTTACCCTCCTGTGAGCGGCTGTGGGCCCCTTACCCTCCTGTGAGCCCCTTACCCTCCTGTGAGCCCCTTACCCTTCTGTGAGCGGTTGTGAGCCCCTTACCCTCCTGTGAGCACCTTACCCTCCTGTGAGCGGCTGTGAGCCCCTTACCCTCCTGTGAGCGGTTGTGAGCCCCTTACCCTCCTGTGAGCGGTTGTGAGCCCCTTACCCTCATGTGAGCGGCTGTGAGCCCCATACCCTCCTGTGAGCGGCTGTGAGCCCCTTACCCTCCTGTGAGCCCCTTACCCTCCCTCCTGTGAGCGGTTGTGAGCCCCTTACCCTCCTGTGAGCGGTTGTGAGCCCCTTACCCTCCTGTGAGCCCCTTACCCTCCTGTGAGCGGTTGTGAGCCCCTTACCCTCCTGTGAGCCCCTTACCCTCCTGTGAGCGGTTGTGAGCCCCTTACCCTCCTGTGAGCGGTTGTGAGCCCCTTACCCTCCTGTGAGCGGCTGTGAGCCCCTTACCCTCCTGTGAGCGGTTGTGAGCCCCTTACCCTCCTGTGAGCGGCTGTGAGCCCCTTACCCTCCTGTGAGCGGCTGTGAGCCCCTTACCCTCCTGTGAGCGGTTGTGAGCCCCTTACCCTCCTGTGAGCGGCTGTGAGCCCCTTACCCTCCTGTGAGCGGTTGTGAGCCCCTTACCCTCCTGTGAGCCCCTTACCCTCCTGTGAGCAGTTGTGAGCCCCTTGCCCAGGTCTACACATCTTCAAGCTATACATAACCAACCGGTGGACAACCACAATGGCGCAGTTAAGGAATTTTAATGTATTGTGCAATACAAATAAACTATTTTTTCAAATAATAATAAATATTATGTATTATGATTTTGTCTTCATCATACACTGTTCACTACTTCCCACCTTTTGAACCAAGAGGATTAATTCATTAGCTCCCCCACCTCTCATTAATCTAATGGCAGAGGCTACATTTATCTCTTCAATTCTATCCCCAATACTCTGCAGATTCAACTCCATCCTCATTATCTCAATCATAGCATTTCTTGGGCATCCTAAGATAATTCTCATGGCTTCATTTTGTACCTTCTCCAACTTGCCCATCCTACCTTTACCAAAACAAGATATGACAGGTGCAGCATAATCAATAAGAGATCTTACAGTACTCAAGTATATCATTCGTAGCACAGGGACTCCCACTCCCTTTCCACAGCATGCCAAGGCCTTCAGAGGTTGTAATCTCTTCCGACATTGACCCAACAGTCTCTTCATCTCAGCTTCCAAACTCTTATGGGTATATCCAACATATATGCCTAAATATTTATATATATTAACTCTCTCTATATTTTTACCGTTTATTTTCAATATAATGGGCCTCCGACTTCTACATTCAAACTTAGTTTTGTTTTCATTAACCACCAGTCCCATATGGTGACACAGGTTTCCGAAATTGTCCAACACTGTTTGAACCTTTGAAATATCTTTGCCCTGAAACAAAATATCATCGGCATATATGATCGGAGTTACCCCATTTGAGTATCTCTCAGATGCTATCTTATTCATTAGTACATTAAACAGGGTGGGACTCAACACTCCTCCCTGAGGTGTGCCGAGTTCAAAAGACCTCACACCTGACTACAACCTTGATACCACACCTGAGCCTTCCTTTCGTAAAGATAATCCCCTATCCAGCGCAATAATCTCCCTTTAACACCAAGACCAGCTAATTCATATAAAATAACCTCTTTGTTGGCTTTATCAAAAGCTCCTTGTAAATCAATGAAAATTCTATAATAATCATTTTCATTAGCTAGACATTTAATAATACAATCAGAGGTACTTTTTCCTTTGAGGAACCCGAACAAATTACTAGACAGCTGATCACCTATTATAAATAAAAGTCTATTTAAAATGATCCTCTCCATCATTTTACAAAAACACGAGATTGATTGATGAAGATTAAGCCACCCAAGAGGTGGCACGGGCATGAATAGCCCGTAAGTGGTGGCCCTTTTGAGCCATTACCAGTATCAAAAGATGATACTGGAGATCTGTGGAGGCGCAACTGCACCCTGCGTGACGGGAGATGTCTCCCGGACCAAATGGTGACCAAATGGTGAAAAAAAACACGAGGTTAAAGACACAGGTCTGTACTCTCCATTGGCTTTAGGGATAGGGATGATCATAGCTTCTTTCCATTTACTGGGAATACTGCCCTCTTTATAACTAATAGCAGAAGATCTGTATACAGTCAGAATATTGTGCACGAGAGTAGAGAGAATATAAAGAAATACTATAAATTTTTATAGTATTTTTATTTTTATAGTAAATTTTATTTATAAATATAAATGCAGTACAAAAATAGCATTTATTATGTTATTTAAATATGTTATAAATAACCTATTTATTTAAATATTTGCAAGAGGGATGGGGGTGTGGGTGGGGCAAGATCAGTGGATATCAATTATGACACTACCTCTTCACATATGTAAGTTGCTTTGCTTGGAGATTGTACTCCAAGCTAAGTACTGGAGGTGGATCTCGAACCCATTATTGATGTAACAATATACAGTAAGTTTTGTAACAAGCCCATCAAGACTGTAGCTGAGTTAGATAAATGAATTTTGGGGTTGAGTCCCTGAGCCCATTATAACACACCCTTTCCATTGTCGCCCAAGGGATGGGTATGGGGTGCATAATGCATGAACTAAACTAAACTGTACGTTATATAAATAGTACTGTCTGCATCTCGCTAAACGACTATATTTTGCTTTCTACTGGCTTTATATGGATGAAAAAGTATATAGGCACCTACAAGAGGGGGTTACAGGCCTTAATTATATATCAAATCAAGACTGCAACTGCCATAAAACAATAGTGAAAATGGTGTATGACTATCAACGAATAAACACATAATATACTTTTAGCATGTATGTAAAAGAAGGGCAAATATATTTGTAAACGTGTCATTACTTCTGTCTATGGAAAATACTGGGAACGCAATAGGTTTTAGAAATATATTGTGTGAGTGAAGGAAGTGTGGCAACAGTGTTATTGTTGTCATGGGTGGCGGGCCCCGCGCATGCGCCCGCCTCCACACTCGATTTAAAATTGTTCCCCAGAGTGTCAGGTGGAGGACCGCGGCGTGTTTCCTGCTCTCTCTTTATTGTATACACACACCATGGCTGATCCATTTGTTCAGGTAAGTGTTTATTGCTCTCTTGCACAGGTGTTGGCAGGTATACTTGTAGAATGCATTGTAAAAGTGAGTGAAAGCCATGTAAGTGGCGCGTGGGTCTGGAGCCATGCAGGGTACCTGTGGGAGCGCCCTTGTTATTTAGTTTAATGGCAGTTAGAACTGGAAAGCGTCGAATCTGACGTTTGTGAATAATGGAACAATTAGTGTACTTCGTAAATACATTCTTTTTTGTAAATGAGGTGCAGGTTTTGAAGCAGACCGATTCAAAAAGTGTTCATGTTAATCACCTTTTAAGTTTGTTACAGTACTTCGTCTAAACCACAGTACCATCGTCTAAATCCTAACCTTAAGTAAGCAAACACAGAATACACTTCTACCTAACCTTATCCATCCTAGCATTAACTTATCCTGGGTGTGTATGGTGTTTGAGAATTTGTACTAGTTGTTGCACGTCATTCATTAATTCTCATAAAATAATTTAATCTAGCAATATATAGCTTGCTTTACAACTATTAGCTATTGCAACCATTGGTGAGACAGGGGGGCTTATGATCCTCTAAACTAACCTAAATTGGCCCTAACATTGCAATAGTATTCAAAACTACTGTACGGTCCCGGTAGTATAGCCCGGTTTGTTCTCGACTCGCAATACTGAATTCGGGTTCGAATCCTGGGTGGAACAGGATTGGTTGCATTTCCTATCACACTGTTCACTTAGTAAGTAGATACTCAAGAGTCAGCTTGTTGTGGGGTTGCATCCTGGGTGGGGCTAGTAATTCGACCTGGGGGGGGGGGCCTCGATATAAGCCTAACATGTATGAATATACTCTGGCTGCCTGTTCCTCAATACAATGAATTATTATTATTAAAACCTGTACCAGCATTAAAATTATAACATCAGAGTGATGTCGTGCTCAATGCTGCAACATCAGATAAGGAGAAAGCCGACCTCAGAACGGTGTGGTCCTCATGCAGGGGGGACTGGCAGTACCCATGTTTGCATCAGGCATACGTCTAGATCCAGAGACCCCTATGTATAACAGTGACCTTCCACTTTGGTGCCTCAGTTCACAATGAATACAAGTGGTCTGCTGCTAATACAATATAGACTACATTGGCTACACTGTGGAAGCTGGGCTGGCTTCAGATGCCCAGGGCTGGATGTAAGACACAATTAAGTTAATGACATCATCAAGATGAACCTTGCCTCAGCTCTGTGCTCAACAAAGAGGGAGCCTCGCACCTTAACGACCCTAAACTAGGATGATCCAGGACCAGGTTGGAGGGGGTAGATAAAGACAGTTTGATACAAGGGGCACATGCACTAAGGGACACAAATGGAAATTTAGTACTCAAATGAGCCATAGAGACATTAGAAAGAATTTTTTTAGTGTCAGAGTAGTTAACAAATGGAATGCATTAGGAAGTATGTAATGTGGTGGAGGCTGACTGTGAGTAAGTGGTCCATTGTGACCACTTACAATGGTCACATTATGGTTCATTGCTCCTTGTCTGAATTGTGTGGCTCTGTTGGTAAAAGTGCGCCTGATTTTAAAAGTCCATTTGGATTGTACCTCAGCTACGGTGAAGCAACTGAAGGTATGCAATGGTGACACAACTATGGTGTGAAACTGGAGAAAATCCATTGTTTGCAGTGAATTATTAATCATAAGAATCACACTTTCACAAAGAAAGGGTTAAATACTAGTTGAGTAGTTTTCCAGAGATGAGGTTATGTACAAAAATTAAGTCTAGAAAGGAAATAAAAGCCCATAATTGGAAGAGAGGCAACATGAGGACTGTATAAAAATATGGTGATGCCTCTGGTTGTGGCATGAACAAAAATAGTCGAGTTATAGAAATAAATAATATTACTTTTGTGGTGCTAATGGTAGATAGATCATGTTCAAAAGTAAACAAACTAAGAATGAGGAGAGTTTGACTTTTTTTTTTATTAACATGCACTGTACTGAATGAATGGATGATAGTGGTTAAGAGAATGTATTCCAGCAAAGATAGACAGACAAGGTGAATGAATGAGAAGTAGAGACTAAGGGGTGAACAGCATAAGAGGAGTTAGGAAACAAGACTAGATGGAATAATTTTAAGTGAGTGAATGTTCAGCATGTATTAATTGATGTTATGGATAGCACTTTACACCTGATTGTATAAAATGGTAGGGTCCTGATATAGATGTATGGCTGGAGTGTGGCAATGCTGATTACTGTGTGTTACTGCAGCATGTTTAGTGTAAAAGATATGTCAAGAGGGTGGAGTACTGTATCTATTCTTTCTGATGTCTTCTTTTTCAATTTGTGCTCCTATTTCCTCCAGGCCTTCCCATACCATGAGAACAAAAAAAAAAAGGGGCAATGTTGATTGTGAACTGTTCCCATTACTATGTTTAAAAATTTTGCCAGATTCTTTAGCAATATTATACCAACCGGTAATAACCCTCTCAGTGCATTACTGTATATTTTTTATACTGTACTTGCATATCTTATAATTGTAAACATTTTCAGAGGATGATGGCAAGAAGCCAGGCTCGTCGAGCAGCCATTGGTCGAACAGCAGGAAACCCAAGCAACAAGGAAAATGTTGGAGTTTCAGATGCTACCCGTACTCGACTCAAGCAAATTAACTCTATATACACAGGTCAGTACAATTGCTAGTTACTCACTGGTTAGTTACTTTAAATTAGCTATTATATTTCAACTTAAATTTAAAAAAAAAAATTATTAAAAATATTTAATTAGAAAAATCTATTGGGATAATATTTATTGATGCTCCTCTGACTCAGCCTGTGTCTAAAATTAACCTGTTTAAGTGTTTGGTAAAATCACAGAACAGTACTTAATACGACATTTATTTCCCAGAATGATGCTACATATTGTGGCATCTATTGTGGAATTCTAACAAAAACTAATTTCTCATTACATACATTTGTTTCCATTGTGAGTGAGTCAGCTGGGAAGCTTCAGTGGGCTCAGTTAAGCCTCTCATATAGTGCAAGGTAGTGAGTATTGTACAAACATTCCAAGATCAGTATGGAAAATATCATAAATAATTATGCTGTCCTTTTATTTTTGCTATACACTAGAATAATAATTTAAAAAAAATTACATTAATTAAATGCGAAATGTTGGTAAACATTGATGTCCAGGGCTTCACTTACATGCTCATGCTTAGTTCATCAAAGACATGCAAGATTGGGTGCATGCTGAAGTGCAACTGCTAAACATTTATTTGTAAAAAAATGCCAAATGTAAAATGCTCTTAAGCCATTCTATATTGGCTGCCTTGAAACTCAGTAGGTAAAATTAACTTTCATTATTAAAATGGAAATAAAACAAATTATTATGCCTTTTTTTATTGTACAATATAATAGTCATTTGCAAACTTTACATGTAAACAAATAAGAGGACAACAACTGAATAAAAGTAAAATTACAGTATTGTTAATATTACTGTTCTGCGTTTTGTCTTCCCACTCAACTGTGGTTAACCTTGGTGTGCTGGGAAAATGAGCTCTGCAAATGTGAAATGTTAATACAGTGATACCTTTGTTTTCGTAGTTAATCCGTTCCCCAGAGACGGTACGAAAACCGAAACAAATTTTCCTGCAGGAAACAATATAAATTGAATTAATCCGTTCCACACCCCCAAAAATATTAATTAAAAAATACATTTTATACATAATAATACTCTTAGGTACCTTACCTTTATGGAGGACTCTTGTTGGCGTATGGAAGACAGTGAGGAAGGGGGAGGAGGAGAGGTGTTAGTGATTAGAAAAGGTGGTCCCTTCCATTATAACAGCAGTGATGACATTTATGGGGTACTCTCTCTCTCTTATGTTTTGCAGGCATACCACTAGTTATGGCTCATTGCTTACTTGTCTTACTAAGAATCTATCTATAGACACTTGTTTTTCCCTATGTTTTAACACTTGTCTGTAGTGAGACCACATAGTCTCACTATGAATGATCGCTTGTTTTCCTCTTATCATCATCCTCACAACTATGTTCTTAGGTTGAACATTACCACTGACTTTCTTGGAACCCATGGCATGATATATAATATCTTTTATATTCAGAAATAAAAAAACACAAACAATGAAATTCTTCACAAAGAATCCAAGCATGATCATCACTAGGCGGGAGACACTGGTAAACTGAGGCGCCACACTCGTGGTGGACCCCGTATGTGTATAAACAAACTATGACCCCCAAGGCAAATAGGGCAACTGAATCTAGTAATTTACTACGAGAATGGGCCTACGAGAACCGAGGTTCCTCTGTAATAGAATTAAACTAGAAGTATTGAAGTGTACAGTACTGTATTTAGCAAATTACTCTTAATTGGTTGCAGTGATATACATTTGTAACCCTGGCACATAAACAGCATAGTACTTGTACAGGTACATACAATTCATATACAGTATTGTATTAGACATAGTTTTTACTCTATGTAATCAACTGCAACTTGACCCAGTGTTGTTGAATAATAGTGATTGTTGTAAGTGTTTTGAGTTGTTGTAAGGATAGATATACTTCAAGAAGACTTGGCTCTACCTAGCTGAGTAGTGGTAATGGGCTCTTCTATTTGCAGTATAAAATGGTAATGTAAAAATTTGCAAATTGTTCATATGTAAGTTTATTTTCAATGTAATGTTTTGAAGTGACAGTTCAGAATCAGGATTTTTTGTTGTTTTTCACAGATGATTCGAAACTAGCTACCACTCCACTAAGAACCAGTAATCTTGATGCTTCTGAGTCTGGGAGTACACTGTCTTCAAATCCAGCAAGAAGTGATAATAGCCCAAACAAAGTATTACCAAAGCGCACTGTGGATTTTGATCATAGTGCGAGTTTGCAGCCGGAGACCTCACAAGCAAAAGAGCAGGGTACTACTACCTCTCCATCCAGACCTCGCTTAAAGTCTCTAGCTCGGAGGTGCCAGGAGATGAAAGAATGGGAGGATGACTACGCTTATCACTCCACTTCTTCCAATCAAAACTCTCAGGTAGACGTAGAGGGGAGCATAGCGTCTGATGTGCATGGCTATTCCCAGGATTTGGATGATTCTAACACTAGTGCAAAAGTATTTCCTCAGATTTCATCTTTAATGAAAGCAGAAGGTAGATCAGCTATAAAGACTAATGGTTCATTGAGTCCTTGCCATCCCTCAGCTGTAAGATTTGAACATTTTCCTCAAAAGTACTATTTTGGTGGCGGTCCTTCAGGTATGGATATTAATAGTGGTGGCGGTGAGTCTCTGGGTACTTCTAACCTGAGCATGAATTCCTCCAACACTCCTACTTCCTCTTGCTCCTCCTCTTCCTACCCTGCTACCCCTTATTACTTCAAGTACCCCTCAAAGCTGGAGATGCCAAGAGACAAGACAGCTTTGCATCAGACTGAGACTCCTCCTGCCTCACCCACAAAAAAGCTTGTCTGGGACAAAGGCATGCTTAATTCATTGGTAAGTTTATCTGACATTGGTGTTATTTAAAATGACAGATACACTTATTAGCTGCCATTTCTACTGTTATTTAACATTGCATGGTACTTGGTTGCTTTTAATACCTTACACTTTTTCAATGCAAATTGCATGCTTAATATGCAATCTAACCTTTTGCAGATGAATTTTAATGATGATTTGCAAGTTGTTTTGGTAAGTATGTTTTAAACTTTAATTGCAGTAAATATAAGATGTGATTATACTTATGACCATATTTTATAATACATTTTGGGTGATGTAGTTTATATATTTTCTTTCATTGTTTTGAAAGTGAAATTAATTAAAACTTTATTTTTTCCCACAGGAAGCACAGGGCTTTACTCCAAGTGCGTCTAAATCTAGGCTTCATTATGACTTCAAGCGAGAAAATCATGATCAGAGCAATTGCTCTAGTCCAGTTAAAGTATCAGCTCCTCAGGAGAAAATCCAACAACCAGTAAGTCCCTCTAAGGTGAAAGGCATGAGTCTTGCAGAATTTGTGAGAAGTTCCAGTCCAGATAAATTGAAAAGTTCAGGAACAGAGAAACAAAATACTGCTTCCAGTTGCTTGCTTGCATCACAGCTTTCTATGGCTCTTGTACCACAGACTTCTAATAACAGCTTGCAGCCACCAAAATCACCACCACCAGCACCACCTATTGTTGTGTCTTGTCTGCCTAAAAGTCCATGCCAGAGTCCAACTTGGGAACTTACTCGCGTGCCCAGTCCTGAACTCCTACCTGCAAAGGTACGAGAAGATATCTTATTTCGTACAAGATTATGATAATGCTTAATATTATAAATTAGCTACAATATAAAGATATTTAAGGAGAAATGAGTTAATACTAGTATTACAGTTTGAGTTGTGTAGATCTAGACTACAAAAGTATGTGTAAAATGCTTTTTTTGTTCAGTAGGTTGGGTTCTAGATAAGTGGTGTGTGTTTGTATCTGGTTGTCTTGGTGACTGAGTTATGTTGGTTTATAGATTTAATTACCTGGGATTTACATTGAAGAGTGACTAGTATAAAGCCAAGAGTACGTAATAATAAATTTTAGAACATTTAATTCATTCTATTTGTTGTGTGTTGTGTGAATTAGCCCATCTTCTTGAGCTGCCACAACAGAAAATAAGGGCTACTAAAATTCTCAAACTGACCCACATAAAATATGTGGTTGTGAGCCACTACTTTTCATAGTACTTATGTGTGTAAATCATGAAGAAATTAATCAATGATGAATAATGTGACAGTCTGGTCACAAAGTAAATGAGACTGGAAATTCCTTAAGTATTTTTGTATTAATCAGTGCATCTTCAGAAGGATAAATATTACAAATCAGTGGTGTTGACTAACCACTGCCTTCACCACCATTGACTTCTAATATTTATTCTCTCGAAGATGTATTAATTAACTATGAAAGTACAGTACTTAAAGAATTACCTGTCTCTCACTCCTTGCTCATTATTTTGTCCATTGAAGATTATGGTGTCAAATCATGGTGTATTATTTGAGAGGATGGGCTGGTTAAATAGGAGTATTGTATGAATGTACCCTCTTATGAGGGTACGTTCATACATCCAAGAAATGTACTTCTCTGTGATAGTAATAACGAGAGGAAAGTATGGATGCATCTACAAGAGAAGAGTATTACTGAAATAACTTACGGAAAAGGGAAGGAGGAAGAAATATGTGTAATATATGAAATTCAAACACAAACACCCTTAATGCAGTCCTTACTATTCATTGCTCCATACCACTACTGTATCTATTAACTGGCTTATTCTTTCCTGCTCATATTTTCTTTCACTGCTGTTCATATAACATTTACTCCATTCCACTTTATTATAATTTCCTTTTATCTTTTGTATTGCACATTCAACTTTCCCTTTTTAACATCTTGACTCATATATTCCACACAGTCATAAACAACGTATTAGTTGTGATGGAAAAATTGGAAGAAACTGCAAATGTCATGATAGAACAGCCGATAATTGAGATTTCACTCTTCAGTGTATGTTTTAAAAATAAGTTTCATAGATACTGTACATGCATCCTGACAACTTTTCCTCGTTTCTGTTTAATCAGCGAACATTGGTGTAAGAGTAGTGGCAATACATTTTCTCAATTTATTCTATAAAGATATTACATTACTGGTATATGGTATCGTATTCAATATTTGTTTCGTGTGTTTTGATTATATCCAATTACATATACCTGTACAGTATAAAAGCATGTCACATTTTTTCATGGACATTTGTTGCCTACCTTTATTTGTCCTAATGCGATAATTAAATATAGTTAGCTATTAAAATATTAACAAATTTTATTCATCATCTATTGTACTTTAATGAACAAATATTAGATTTTTTATTTATGATTTCTAACAATTATTTTTCCATTACAAATTTAAATAAGGGACTTAGAACAAATTTTTGTTTTTGTTTTAAGGAGCGTACAAGAGATACAAGCCCATCCAAAGTAGGAGAGATGCGTAATCGGTGGGAGGAGCATATTCGCCAGGCCTCACCTGAGCGAACACATCGTTCTCGGAGTCCTGGAAAGTCTGTTTCAGGGCCAGTGAGCCCCAAGAAGATTACCTCCTTTCAAAGTGGGAACCGTATAAATGAAATAAGCCCTAAGAAGATTGAGACTCTTGCATCAACCAGCCCCTTAAGAGGCAGGAGTCCTGTTCGACCCCAAAGCCCTCACAAGTAAGTTAAAAAAAAATTAAGAAGCAAAATGCACATGAATGGAAGTTAAAAATGTAAATGAATTAGGACGATATATGAAAATTTTTGTGTTATGGATATCATCATCCACAACAATTATGATAGTGAATTAGAACACAGATTAAAAGTTACAATCAATCAGTCGATGTCCATGTGCCAGATCTCGTTTCCAGTAGACATTGATATGTAGGCCTAAACGCGAGATCTTACCCATTGGCACTCCCTTGCTGTATGCTGTGTTCAATATTCTTTTAAGTATTCTTTATTAAAAATACTTAAGGATAATTTTTAGTTTATAGAAATGAATTGTCAGTGATGACCATTAGAGGTACAACTGTTGGCCAGGTAAACAAGTTATCCATTCTACACTGATTCATGATTGGTTATACTCACAAGCAACATATGTTTTGACCTGTACAGTGCTCTTTCCACCTGCATTGTGCTCTTTCACTATTTTATATTTTCCTTAATATTTTTTTTGGTATACTTGTTTAGAAAAGCTTGTCTCTCTCAAATCATTTATTTTCAGTACAGTACAAGCAAAAGACATTTGCATTGCTAATGTGATGAGTAAATCAGCATGTGTAGTTCTTAAGCAGCTGTTAAAAGTACTTTTTCAGTTTGTATATCCCTTGTGGACGAAATGTTTTAATGTACTCTACTGAACATTTAGGAGGAACAAGGGATCAGTGACATGGGTATCTATTTTATCATAAACAACAACTGTCTGCACAATTTTTAGTTAGTGAGCAAGTGAAAGCTGTTATATTCAGACTTTTCTATAATTTTTATTTGTGCTTATTTCGTTGATGTTAAATTTTGTTAGATGGTCAAATAATTCTTGTTATTATCAGGTATTTACCACAAAGCCAGGGTGAACTCAGTAACGTTAGCTCTCAACGTAAAAGTTGGCGGGATTTGAACCATATTAGCCCTCAACGTAAAAGCTGGCGTGAATCAAGTCCTAGCAAGCCTCCTCCAGTTGGTGATATTGTAAAGGGAGAAGCTCCCATGCCAGAGGCTACACCACTAGTTAATGAGCCTTTCATGTCATCTGTAAAGGAAAGGGCAGCTGCCTTTAATAATGCTGGTGAGTAAATAGTTTTTTCCAATGTTACTATTCAGTAATTTTATTGAAAGTTGCCAAATTTTATATATAAAAAAATTTATTTAAAATATTGTTACTTAACCTATTTTGGCTGGGGCAAATGCTGGTTGTGGATCTAGCTCAGCAACTCATGCCTTCTAGTAATTCAGTTGTAATAAAGTAATATATACAATTGACTCCTTGCTCTGCATGCTGGGATTTTTAACCCCATTTCTATGCTTTGTCGTACAAGAATTTAAATTATATTTTGATTCAATGTAAATAACTTAGAAAGGGTAAGATCATTTGTATCTGGCTATTACTGGCACCAACTACTTCTCCGAATGAGTATAAATTTGACTTAAGAAATTTTTTATTTCAATGTGTCATGTAAATGATATTTACCAGAACCTATATGCAAAAAGATTTCACCTTGTGTGTATTTCCCATGCTCCAGCCAATAAATCAGTTATTTCAAAGGTAATCCAGCCCCATACAATTTACATACATACTATACAATTTGTTATTACATGCGCTTAATGAGTTCCCTATTATTTCCCTCATTCCCAGTATGGTATTTCCTATCCCACTGCCAATGGAAATGAACCAGGTCCATTGACTTGAGTTTCTGGTATATGAAAAAACCTTTTAACCACTGTACTGCGCTAAACGACAAATGCTGTTTTGAAAGTTGTCTGATTTGTTTTTTAATTTGTCTATATTTTAATTTTTTTTTAATGGTGGTTTCATCACTCTGTGTTTTGAAATGAAAATAGTTGAGTTTGGAAACATTTTGACATTAACTTTACCTGAACATTTATAAAAACAACAAAAATATGTCCTTAACAATTGCACTATGAAGTTTTTGCCAAAAACAGGTGTGCTGTGCAGGGGTTAATGTGTTGGATCATTCAGTTACTTTTGTAGTCTCTAACTAAGCAGTCTACTCAGTAGTTTGGGAGAAATTTTGTTTTGTAATTGTCAGTTTTGCCAAGTGAGGACATGAATTTGACCCCTGATGTTCATTTCTAGTGTGGGCTAATTATTTCTTCAGAAATATTGTCAGTGTAACCCTACATGAATGCTTGAAAAGCCTTTACAACACCATGATGCATGATGCCGCCTCCTGTACTCGCCTAGTTATGCTGTGCATGCTGTTTGCATGAGCTGATGTCTAAGGGCACTGTGAGATCTTGCTTGTGGGAGCAGTCAAATAATTCAGCTCAGAAAAAACTCTTTTTATGCTAACTCCAAATCATATTTTATTGCATAAGATAGTATTTAAAATTTGTTATGGTTGGATTTTGCATGTGGTCTTAAGAAACGTTTCCCCACGTCGAGCCAGGAGTTAACTGTATGCTAAAATAAACTAATAATAATATTGAAAATTTTATAGAACTGGTCTAATACAAATACATGATGGCATAAGGAAATGTGGTTAAAAGAGCTGCGAGTGATGTCTCACTGAGTACCCTGGCTTTGGACTTTCAACAACCTCTTAAACTGGGATGTTACTGAAGACAGGCTACACCATAAGTCTTGCGAGTTGATGCATGCACACCTCTTACCTCAGCTATTGTTGTATTAAAAGTGATAGTTTGGATAGTCACTAGTGTCTCTGTGACCCACTAATTATGCCTTGGCAACCCAGTTTTTGGTTGCACCCTAAGAACCTTTTTAAGTTAATGGATCCTGTGTAGCTAAATGATTGTTATCAAGTTTATTGATGTAAATAATAAATATACAGAAATTGGATAACTAACTCATTTAATCCTGTAATGTGGATCTATTTATACCAATCTGTTAGACTGAATATTAATAAAATAAAAAACACTCACTCACATATAACACACACAATAATCAAAATAACACAGCTGTTTTACTTACAGGTGGGCGAGAGTCACCAAAGGATCCTGCCGAAATGAGTGTGCAAGAACGCCTCGCTCTGTTTAGTAAGAAGCAAGGAGCAGTACTTGTTCCCAAAGCTCCTTTTGGCCTCCCTGTGTCTTTAAAGGTGAATTTAGAAGGTTGTAAACTACTATTATGTTGATACAGTACATGACTTCATGTTGGGTATATGTGGTCAAGTATGATGTCACATAAGTACTATAATGTATTCCTCTACCTCTGGTGATTAGTATATTTTGAAATTACAGCATGTAATTTAGTGGGCATTTGCATATATATTTAAAAATAATGAATAGTTTAAAAATAATCAGAATGTATTTATTGGTGAAGATCCTGCATGATTTTAAAGTATTGTATTAGGTTATATTTGACCCTTCTGGAGGGGGAGAGGGGAAAATTACTGGCATAGGTTCTGTAGTGACATTCTGAGAAGCTTGGGGTGTTGTCAAGGATATAGTAAAAATAAGAATATAATTGAGATATCTAAGAGTGCAAGAATCAATAACCATTTTGAGCAGTGCATGCTAACAAGGTTCCTATGGTCATGGAAAATCTTGAAAAGTCACGGGAAATTACCACAAAATTAAGTTGTGGAAATTTGCCAAAGTTGGTATTTATTTTAGCTTGTCTTATAAATAACTTACTTTTGCATCTGTTATGTAGGCAGTTTATTTACAAAAAATTTGACACCAAATTTATAGCTATAACCAAAGTAAACAAAATGTAAAATGATTGTAAATCAATTTTGCATCGCTGAGAAGCTTGTGGAGCCCAGAATATTTTTGCTCAGGCAAGTGCAGAGAGGCCAGAGCAACAGTGTTAATATCCTCATTATTTTTTGTATACAATTCCAGTTTTCCAGCATTTTTGTTGTAAATGCTAAAGAATTTAGTTAGGGGAAATAAAAAATAATCATTGAAGTATCATGGAAAAGGTAATTGATTAAAATATGTAGATGGATTGAATGTTTATGAATGGATGATGGAAGTTTGAAGAGTGAATACCTTTGAATTTGAGGGTAGGAAGAAAAGAGGAGGTTTGGAGGAATTTGGGTAGACATCATACACTGTATTCTTATTAGGTATTAACTTATTGGTGGTTTAGTTATGGAATAATTGTGCTAACACTGCCTTCAACTTTTCCTCAGTGATGAAAAATCCTGTAAATAGTGTCCATGCTCCAAAAAATAATCTGTACCAGTATTTGACCAATTTCTGTTCCAGGTTGGGTTGTAAGAGGCTTATTGACCTATAATGTGATGAGCCCCTCCAGCTCCCTGGAGATACAGGACTGATATGTACTATATTAATCAGTTGCTAAAGTCAATGGAGACCTACCTGCCTACTAGGTACCAGGACTGAAACCTGGCCCCCTTGGAGAGGCACAGGGAGCAATGGCTTAAGGAGACCCCTCATTTATATTTGGGAGCATTCCTCGCCTGCCATTGACTGGGGTTAGGCACCCAGAAAGAAAGGCATCTCAAAACAAACCCCAGATGGTAGACATTGTAAAAACCCAAGAAAGAATAGAGAAATTGAACTCCCCAAAAGGAAAACAAAGGAAACTAGCAAACAACCAGTTGTCATTCACTGCCACTGCACAGCCCTCCCCTCTCCAGGAGGTGGAGGGGTGAGCCCCAGACCCACACGCCAGCCCCCTCACATCTTAATTCTTGGCTGAAGCGCTCTGGAGGCAACTGTCGCTCTGGTCTCAGTTTCTTGCTGGATTTTGGGCTCTTGTGGTGTTTCCTGCTGTTTGTGTCACAGTGGCTAGGAGTATTATAGTGTACTGAGGACTGCATGTGCTTAGGGCTTCCTTTCCTAAGTGCCCTGTGAGTACTACCCTTGGGTTCTAGGGTTGCCTTTCCTGGTGCTCCCGGGCTTCACTTCCGTAGGGGTTGCTTCTGTTCAGCAGTTGCCCCACCTTTGGGGCCAGCTGGGGTTTAGTGGCCTTTGTTTGGCCTTGGGTAGGAAGTGGTGGTGGTGCTGGTTTGGGGCACACGGTGCTGCTCAGCGCGCCTACTATGCAGTGGCTGTGCCCTGTTCCTCCTATTGTCGTTGTGCATTTGCGAGGGTTTTCTTTTTCTTTTTGCTTGGAGGAGAGCTGCCTAGTTTGACTATTAGTCCACCTAAGGTATTTTGGTGGCCCTTGTCTAGCCCCCTTCCCCCCTCCCCCTGTGCTTGTACACCTTCCAGTTAAAATCCAGTTAAAGCCCTGTTTCCCTTTGTTGACATTCTCATTCGGGCTTAACCGGCTTTGCAGCATCGTTGCCTGGGTTTCTTGTAGGCTGAATAACCTATTGGCCCTGGAATACCCTGTTGGGCTTGACAGACTCATGGATGAATCTTCTCAGTCCCATCTTGGCTTGTGAGAGTTTGAACGTTGTTCGTTGCCCTTGTCTCGGGGTGATGGTCACCTGTTTTGCCTCCGTCATGCTGCCTGTTGGGTCAGTGACACCTACAACCCAGAATCATGCGAGATATGTTCACAGCTCGTACGCATATTTACCCATTCTTCTTCGGAAGTTCTTAAAGGTCAGGCGGCATCTACGTTGTATCATAGGTTTTGGTTGTTGCCTGCTCGAATGCCCTAGGGCTGCCCCGTTTTGGTTTTAGGGACCCAGACCTGGGGGTGTTGGACTTTTCGACCTTGACTCCGTCTGCACCTTCAGGTTCTTCCCCGGTGGGCGTGGTTCGCCCTACTCCTTCCCCCATCTCCCAAACGTCCAAGGGTTTCGGAGTCAGGGCGGGATTTGTGATGAGATTCAGGCAGCTTTGGGGAGCCGCCCCTTTCAAGACGGAGGAGGCATTTGAGCCTGTTCCTGCTGCCGAGGCTTCTGGGTCTGACCAGCAGGCCCCCTTCTTTGCTGCCTTTTCTTCAGGGGTGGAGGGTATGGAGGACAGCTCTGCTCCGGAGCCTAACGTGGAGGCTCCCAGGCCCTCCCCCCTGGGAGCCTCCATGTTAAGGAGGGGGGATTCCCTGGGGGAGGAATCACCCAGGGAAGGCTTGGAACCCTCTTTGATCCTGCCTGGATTTTGGCGCCCTCATCACAGGGTTGTTGTTACAGGGCGAGGGGGTTTTCTTACTCACCTTCCCAGTACAAGTTTGATTTGGGATCAGCTCCTCCCCAAGTTTGGTTCCAGGTTCCGGGCTTGGTCCTACGATTCGTGGGCAATTTGGGTCATGTCCTCCGGCTTGTGGTGTCATTGGACTGCTCATACCCCGTTGGGGCTTGCCGGGCAGGCTTCTTCTCCCTCGCTCTGTCGGGTCATCTTGGAGTGGGTACACTTGGGCGTGGTTGAACCGGGTTCGTCCCTCAGATTGGTTTCCCGCCTGCTTCCAGTACCGAAATGGGATTGTGCGGATCTTCGTTTCAATCTGAACTTGTCGTGTCTGAACCATTGGATTCCTTGTCCCTCCTTTTGGATGACCACTTTGTCCCAAGTCACAGTCATCGTGGAGCCGGGCAAGTATATCATAAGAATAACCCCAAGAAGCTCTCATGCTTTGTTTCACCTCCGGCCTGCTCATGCGCTGCCTGAGCCGTCCTGGTCCTTGGACAGGGTACTTTCTTTTCTCATTTTATGGTGTCCCGTTTGGTTTGAGATTGCCTCCAGAAGGCTTTGTTTCTGTTGGCATTGGCCTCTGGTGGTCGGGTCGGTGAGCTTCATGCTCTCCTCTGGCGCACAAATTTCTGCTCCTTTGGTTGTGGTGGACGTTTTGTTCAGTTGCACCCATCTTCTTTTCTGGCGAAGAACGAGGTGGCAGGCTTCCGGAGGGGTCCATTTGTTATTGATGCTTGGTTGGTCAGGCCGTGGGTGCATCATGTGTTGTTTAGTTGCGGCTGCGCCGTTATTTGCGCGTCTTGGCCTCTGTGACTGTGGATGTGCTTTGGGTTCTTCTGATTTCCCTTATTCCCTGTTCCAGGGCTCGGGTTTCAGGTCGTCCGCAGGGTTATTAAGTGTAGCCAGCCTGCAGTCTACCCTTGTGCCCCTGATGTTCATAAGTATGCTGCCTTGACTGCTGTGTTTGGCAACATTTCCTGGACTGACATTCGGGCTCGGGGGTTTTGGAGGTCAAACAGGGTCCTGGTCGCCCGTTATTTGGTAAATATTCTTTGTCCCAGTCTTTCGTGTGTGACTTTGGGTTGCAGGTTGCAGCCAGTTGTCTTGCTTCGAGTTGATCCTCACGACGTGGCTGCCTCCCGGGCAAGTCCCTCTTTTTACTTATCTGTGGTTATGTAGTTCCAAGGAGCTGGAAGAGCTTTCCCACAGAAAACCAGCATTGTACGTAATGAAACGACATTTTCTGGGTGAGCCTCAGAAGCTCCCTGGCACCCTCCCTCCCTCCCTCTGGTCGGCAGTTTCGTTTTTGATGCTCAACCTCCAAACTGAGGTGTGAGGGGTCCAGCATGTGGGTCCGGGGCTCCCCGTTACCCCTCCTGGGGAGGGGAGGGCTGTGCGGTGACAGTGAATGACAATTGCTTGTTTGATAGTTTTCCTTTTTTTCTTTTGAGAAGTTCTATTTCTCTGTTCGGTCTTGGGTTTTCACAATTTCTACCATGTGGGGTTTGTTTTGAGATGCCTACCTTTCTGGGTGCCTAATCCTGGTCGATGGCAGGCAAGAAATACCCCCAAATACAAGGGGGTCTCCTTAAGCCATTGCTCCCTGTTCCTCTCTGAGGGGACCTGGTTCTGACTCTGGTCCCCAGTAGGCAGTACTGCATTGGCTGAAGCCCCAGACTAATATAGTGCATATCAGTCCTATAGCTCCAGGGAGCATCCGGGGCTCACCCAGAAAATGGACAGTGGTTTTTTGTCATTTGAAGGTGTGTGATGCTGGATGCTATTTATTTTCCCCAGCTGATGAACTTTGTTATTGTCCCGGTTTCAGTGGAAATAAGTATTGAGGTGTTTAATTTTTTTGAATATGTGGTTAGCTAATTTGTATAATAATTTAATGTTTAAAATTTAGGAAGCATTCACCTACAATTTGTGTCATTTAAGAAAAATGTTTCCATAAATTTTAGATTTTGAAGATATGCCCCTTACCACTGTGCTGCGCTGGCCGAGAAAACTCGCGTGCCCAAATATGCGGCAGCCAACATATGATGATATTAGTACTGTATATCATTAGAATAAAAAAAATCCCATGCATATAAGGGGGCACACATTAGCTTCCTCAGACCTCAAGTAACTATCCCCAATCTTGAAAAACCCACTTTCACTTTTCTTTCATGGACTTAGTAACGTATTCTAGGTTACTTAGGCCTATGAAATGATCCTAAGGCTATGGCTTTAGGAACGTGTAGGGCAGCCATACTATGAGCCACTGGAAGTTTAACAGCAGCAAGTGAATGATTATCATTATATTTTTCAGGCAAAATGTGTGCTGTGTCCAATTACATGATTTAGGCTTATATATACAGTGGAACCTCTGTTGATGACTGCCCTAGAAGACAAATTTTTTGCAACACTGCGTCAAATTTGCCGTAAAATTTGAATTGGTTCACAATGGTTTACGTGGAAGATGATGTCTGTTTGTATACTTATGTGTCGAACGAGCACGTGGGGCTGGGGGACCAGGGCAAGGCACTCTGTTTACAAGTCTATCCCTCGTAGTCACAACCGATCTTGAATTTTTTGTAAAAAATTTCATTATTTTTTGTTTTCTGAACAGAAAAGTTTGTATTATATATTATGCCATGGGTCCCAGGATGGTGAGGGGGGACTGGATGGATGGTGGTAAAATTGGATAGATGGATGGATTGGGGGGGGGTTGATGGCTGTATGGTGGAAGGGGACTGGATGGATGGGTGGTGAGGGGACTGAGTGGATGGGTGGTGAGGGGACTGGATGGATGGTGGGGTGAACCTCCGTCCCCCACACCGCGCCATCACCGGTACCCCCATACCGCCACTCGACCTTCCCCGTTATGTTCATTCCCTATCCCGCCACAAGCCCCTTCCCGCTACTTCCATCCCCCACACCAGAGCCCCCCCTCCCCCCAGGTGTACCCTCCCAGTCACATCTGGATGGTATAAATACAGGCTTTGTTGCTACCAGCTGGTGGATCATGAGGCAGACTGCACAACATTAAATTCTCGTTGTTTACTGACTGTAAATGCCTAACCGGTTTCTACCACAATTGTGAATGCTTGACTGCCTGTGACTGGTCTTGACTGTGAATGCTTGACTGACTGACTTGGTTCTGACTGGCTGCCACTTAACAGAGGCAGTGAAATGTTTTAAGGAAAATCTGAACTAATGGTGCAGATATGAAAGTGTTTAAGGTGAGCAAGGCACGATCTCACCACCTCCACAACTTCTCAGGCAACAACGGCTAAACTATGATAGATACTTTGTACTTGAACTTTTGTGCCTCCTGGGTGTTAATTAATAATACTAAAAGAGCAAATACTGTTTTTGGAGCACCTTATTTTCGGCGCACATTAAGAATGTCACAATAAATGTGGCGCATCACAGTGGTTAATTTCTATTGATGTACATTATATTATACTAATATCAACTTTATTTAAAAAATTAATTGAGAAAAATGAGCAGAATTCAGGAAGAGGTTTAAGGTTTGTACCTTACTTGGGTGATGGTAGAGGATTGGATATTGTCTAATAAATATAAGTGTAATGATTATCCATTTACAGTAAGATTAAATAATGTTTAACATTTAATATAAATTAGGTAAATTAATCTTAAATTATTTTTAAACTAATTGTTCATTTAGGCCCTTCATGGTGACCAAGCCAGTGGAGGCCGCGAGAACTCGAGTAAATCCTCGGTGGCTCACTCACAGCCAGTTTACAAGCCAACAAAAAAGCTGGCACTAGAGCCATCCCCAGCCATTACTGAAAAGTTACATCAAATCCAAAGAGGTAAATTACAAAAATAGTTTGTTTGTTTTGATCATATTAATACCATAGTAACACTTGTGTAGTCTTGGGAAAATATTCTTCACACCATTCATTTCTTCTGTACTGAATGGCCTCACAGAGAACTAAAACTGGCACACCAGCAAAATCATACATCTTATTGTCGTTAATTAATCACCGGCACTCTAGTATGCAAATTAACAGATTATTTCAACTTAGTTATGGCTAGTCTAGTCTCAAGGTGTGCACTAGTCTTATGTGGAGTACTGTACTGTACTGTGAGACAGCTCTCTGATAGTCCTTTGCATGTTATATGTCTTGTCTGATCTCTATTGTCTGGTCATAAAATCCTATCAAGTTTGTGAGGCAAAATTTTGTTAGTATACCCATGCTGGTGATAGCATAAATGTTCTTCTCAAGCTGTTCTACTAGCCTCGTATGGTCCTTTCCATCACCTTACACAGTATACGTGTAAAGGTTACTGGCCCATAGTTCACTGCCTCCTGTCTTTTGTGTTATATTAGTACTGCTGTACATTGGCTATCATCTTATGTTCTGGTAGGTTTCTATTTCCAGTGATTTGTTATATATTACAGAGTGTACATAGCAATCACTTGTAATACATTACTGTACTAGTATTGTAAGAGATAAGTTATAGGCAGTTATCATTTTAATAATATCCAAATTTGTTTGTAATTGGAACACGTTGGCATAAGGAAAGCTTATTAATTCTTCAAATATTTTGATTGGTTATGAAAGGAAATATAAACATTTAAAATTTTGATATGTACATGTTAAAAAATTTGTGCTGAAAAGTAATTATACTGAAAATGGCAATTCCAACACCATATTGTAATAATGGGGAGCATGTTTTTAAGTCATAACTCATGACATCATTCATGGCACTATCTTCCAGCATAGACTATACATATATTGTGTTAAGAACAATTTTGAATGGGATAGTTCAGCTTAAGCGTGTAGCTCAAAATTTAGATCCAAACTTTGTACGAAATAAGTACTGAATGTCAAAAAACTCGTCCTCCTTAGGATTGGAAGTGGCTTAAAATTTTGCAAATACAGCACAGTCAAACCTAATATATAATATCCTTTACACTAATGTATGTTCAAAAATAAAAAGTTAAACTCTTGTATTCATAACAGGCAACAAGTCACAATCACCTGGCATAGATGATTCAAACTCATTTGAATCACAGAGGAATGTTTTTAAAATGGTTAAAGATAATTGGCGTGGGAATGAGATCCACAACAAAGTCAAGACAGAGCGTCAGAAGGAGATGGAAGTATTGTTAAACAGATTCAAGAAACCCAAGCAGAGTTCCACGGCCAAACATCCCACTGCACCAAAATATGAAGTGACTCGTAAGATACTGCATAACATCTGCATTTTTTCACTACTTTCATTCTTATTCCTAATAGCTATATCAATACTGATATACAATTTCATTTGCACAGCCTCAAATTCTATGTACAGGCCACTCCTGATTCTATATGTTCTTTCCTCAAAACATATTGTAGGTTTTTGTCAATTATTGTATGGGAAACATTTGATTAATTCCAAGAATAATAATAATTTGATTAAACGCAAATTAGATAATATGTACAGACAGACTTCATTAATCCGACTATCGTTATTCCTGAATCTTGTTTGGATTGGCTGATATTGTTTGAGGATAAGAATACAGGTGAACCTCCTCACTTAACAAATGAGATTCATTCCTGAAACGTATTCGATTATCAAATATTTTGTAAACAAAAATTTTGTCCCATTGGCTGCCATGTTAAAAGCTATGTTATGTTCCACACTCAAAGTGTTCCACTTTTTTAAGTTTTATATGAGTAATATGCATAATTGTAAGGTAATAAAACATCAGTTATGTTTGTGATTGAATTTGTGCATAAATTAGATAGTTATGAGTACTGTATTGTACAGTACTGTATGAACAGAATTAAGAAGCAGCTGAAAGCTGCTGCTTGCCCCTTCCATCAGAACCAAGCTACATAAACAACTAGCCAGGTAGGTAGGCAGATAAAGCAAGTTGGCAGGTAAGTCATTCCTTATCAGATCTCATTTGTCATCCTGGAAAGGTGGGCGAGTAGTTGTTACTTCTTTTCGTAATGTTTGCCTCCCACCCTCCTGCATGAGTGCTTAGCATGATATAACTCTTTGCTGACCCCCCTCCTCCCCTCCAACTTCTGTTTAGATACCAAGATTTATTCTGTGTTTTTGCACTAAAATTGTTGCAAAAGCCTATTGTACTTGTAAACATTTAAATTAATTAATAAATTTGTGTAACACCCAACTTCCTCACCAGCTCTTATTTGCATTTTGTGGCACAAGTAAGCACCTCCCGCCCACCCATAGTGGAACTGGTTAGTTAGGTAAATCAGGTAATTGGAAAAGATGTGTGTAACAGAATATCAACTTCATATTCATGACTAGTTAACATAAGAATGGCTTCCAAGAGTCTGAGCAAGGAATCCTCCAGAATATTATAGCAAGACGTGTTAGACTTGGCCTGGAGTGTGCAGCTCAAATATAGAATCTACATCTGGCTACACACCAAAAAGATATTAAGGACTGATTTAGTGAACTAAAATTAACGACATTAGAAGAGATGGCAATAGATAACGTGATCACAATGTATAAGATTCTGAGGAAAACATAGTGGATAGAAATAGGTAGAAGATTGAAATACTGTAGATGCCCAGGGAAGTGTAAGATAATGCTTGCATGCAGCAAGTGGTTACAGGTAATGTAAGTTGAATGAACTTGAATCAAGTGATGGAAGCAACAGGTATAACTGCACATGGTACAATAGCTATTTATATTATTATTAATCTTGCTTCCTGTAAGTACAGTTTGGTGAGCAACATTTATACATATATAGCTGGTTGTGTAATAGGTTACAAGGTACTTAACATGAGAGCTGCTTTTCAGGAACACTAATTTAATCTCATATGGCTTTTGGCCAATGTGGGGTAATGGCCCGACCTGTGTATGAGATCTTGCTACCTAACTGCAGGTCTATGCAGTATTACATAAAAACATTATTTAATGACAAGGTTAGGAAAACATATTTAGTAATGATGCCTGGCATTGCCAGGAAAACCTGAGTTGGCTTTAATGCTGTGCAAATCATGTTAATTAATAGAACTCAATGTGTTTAATGTGTTGGTTTGAACTTCATAGGTTTGGATGTGGCCTGTACATTTGTCTTTATAATATATTGTGGGATTAAAGATATTTAAAAAAAAAAAATCTGGAATCAGGTTTGATAGCTGTGTTTTGGTGTTATCCTTTCAGAAACCCGTAGATATCCCGCAGAATCTGAGTCTGAATATTTGGAGAGTGATGACTCCTATGCTGAGTCAACTGCTTCTGATGATACACTTGTGCATGCAGACACGTCAGGTCCTCCAAAGCCTCCTCGGCTTTTCTTGGAGTCTCCTTCATCA
>NC_091172.1:12817569-12865069 GCF_040958095.1 Procambarus clarkii | reverse complement strand
AGCTTATTATACATTGGGAAGGATTATTGATCGATTGATTTGCATTTATTGTGGATGGAGGAGTTATTTGTTTCACATATACTTCTGCTGCTGTGTGATATCTTCCAAATTTTCAATTTGTTGTAGCTGTGATATGATGTTTATCCCTTCTGGCCTTTGTTTACCCTCTCATCTTTATTACTTTATATATTTCAAAATTATATATTATTTGTATGTCAATATGCTGAAATGTGTAACATATAATTTACTATAAGAAAATACAAATTTGGTGATAAAATAAAAAATTAAGGCCAATTTTTTTGAAAATCCAGATTGTCTGGAATGATATCTGAATTTTCAAGGGAATACTGTATTTGTAGTGTGAGAGATGCTTGGCATAAGGAAGGGGGACATCTCCTTCAATTAATTGTGAGGTGTACATTATGTAGCTATATGTATTGTGTAACTATTGTATTGTGATAATTTGTGTTACTACTGAGCAGTTTTCCAATTACTGTATTCCAGTTTCTCTGAGAGCGTGTTAACTTGTGCATCAATGGAAAGTCTAGGACAGAAAATACAGCATGCAGCTTGTACCTCCATGGACAGAACCTTGCCCAAGATAGCAGAAAATATTGAAGCTTCCAATTATGATGTAAGATTCAATCTTCTTCTTGTGTAAGAATTCTGTAGATTTTCCCAACTATTGAATTGCAGAACTGATGTGCATTTGTGAGGGATTGTACACACAATTTTAATAAATAGTGTAAGCTGGGTTTACAAGAAATATCTACAGAAATTTGTAACAAAAAATTAACTTAAATCTTGTGGCCAACTACAGGTATGTTGAAAAGTTGTCTTGTAGTATAAACACAGTATAAACAGCATAAAAAGCATAATTCATTGTCACAGTATAACCTTGTCACAGCATAAAAAGGTAATGTTAAATAGTACAGTCATTAGATAAGGACTTGTGATAGTTAACATAGTAAACCGAATTTACACATTTATTTTATAATAAATGCTGACTAAATGTAGTAATAGTGAATAGAGGTGTAGGAGTTTTATGTATATTAAATATTAATTTATAGATATACTGAAGCATCTTTTTGGCATTTTACTTGCTTCTTAGAATGTTAGTCTCTGCTTTTCTTAATTCAAGATTTATCTTGCTCATGCTCCACTAGCCTCTTGTATCTAAATTAGGAGTTACAATGACTTTTCTTTGTGGAGCTCTATGTCTTGCCCTTATCATCTTGTTCATTGTACCAAGAACTATTCTTCATGAACATGTTTTCCTGTAGTGTAATAGTGACCTTAACTGCTTGCCTAGTAAGTAAGAACAATCTGCATTCGGACCCTGGCCAGGGTGGTAGGATTAGGTACAATTCCTTTAAGCGCGACTTCAGCAGGAAATAGAGATCTGGATGCAAAATAATTGGCAGATTGTGTTCTGGGGAAACGAAGCATAGCATACCTTAACTGCTCCCAATATCTTGCCTAAATCTCAACATCATAGCAGACAATGTCTTGTATTGGCATTAAAGTTGGCCACATGGATGCTACTTGGCTTAATAATATTTTTTTTTTTTTTTTTTTTGTATCATCGTAAGTGGGACTAAGTGATACCTTGAAGATGACACTGTGTTGTAGCTGCTGTGAAGCATACATGTGACTCTGTGCCAGGAGTTGTAGCCAGTTCTCTCGACTTAAATTGTTGTCCCAGGAAGTTTTACAAAAGCCATTTTTTTAAATATTGCAAAAATATATACAAATCATTTATTCATACTTGGAATGCATGAAGTTATTTATCGGTAGTATGTAAATTTCCATAGTTTTAACATCAATAGTTTGTATTGCATTGTTATGAGAATATAAATTTGTGTTGTTAGTATCTCAGGAGCCACTATTTTCAGAATTTTTGCAAATAGTTATTGTACGGAATTTATTTAGTTACATATACTGTACAGTATTACCATATTAATTCTCTGCCTTCTGGTAAAATGATGACTATAAATGACAGTAGGCCTGTGTATGTAGCTTATATTGTATTACAAAATTACCGCTCATGATAAAAAAAGATAACGAATAACTTTGTAGGAATTAATACAAGGGTACCTCGGTTTAAGAGTTTAATCCGTTCCTGGAGACAGCTCGTAACCCGAAAACTCATAAACCGAAGCTAATTTCCCCTTAAGAAATAATGGGGATTGAATTAATCCGTTCCTGACTACCCAAAAACCTCACTTCAAAATAAATTTTATAACTAATTCATCAAAATCTACACTTCAAAACTATATTCAAGTTATTACTTACTCTTGCTGATGACTGCTGTTGGCGTATGTAAGATGGTGAGGAGGGAGGAGAGGTGTTACTGTTCGGAAGGGGAGTCCCCCTTCCATTATAACATCAGGCAGTGATGACTTCACTGGTGTGCACACACTGGCACGTTTTGCCTTCATACCACTAGGACCTGCTTGTGGCTCACTGCTTGCTTGTCTTACTAAGAATCTGTCTAAAGACACTTGTCTTACTACAGACAAGTGTTAAAATGTAGGGAAAGACATCACATTGTCATGTCATTTAAAAGGTCAATGCAACAACATGCTACAGCTTTATCTGGGTGAGTTTTTTCAACAAAACTTTGCAATTCTTCCCATACTTCACACATTTTCTTAATGAGGAAGGGACATCCTCTACTCAACTACTTTCTTAGGTTGAACCTTACCACTGGCTTTCTTGGGATCCATTGCGAGATATATAATAACAACTTTTATGTTCAAATGGCCAAATATCCAACAAAACACTGTAAATCCTGGTGAAGAATTGAGACGGTATAGTCACTGGGCACAAGGCACTGGTAAACTGAGCGGCTACTAGTCGCACTAGTCGCCTTGTACGCGTATCAACACTTCATATCCTGAGGCAACCCTTGTATCCCGATACAAATTTTCCGAGCAAATCCTGCTCGTAACCCGAAAAACTCGTAACGAGGGGAGCTCATAAACCGAGGTACCACTGTAACTGGAAAGCCCCTGTGTGCTTTTGTGTATAAATGAACTTTAAACAATTCTGACAATGCCTAATAGGTAAGCCTACAGGTACTATACATTATTCATGGATATTCATACACAAAATTCACACTGTAAATAAAAATGTTTTGTCTTCAATTTTAGGTAAATTGTGTCATGTCAGAAAGTACAATGGACGCTCTTTGTGCAATTGATAATGCTATTGATGAGGCTCTAAATGATGAACCAACGCCACCCAAAAGACTTCGTCATCAGGATGACTCTGTAAGTGTAACTATCAGTAATTCAAATTTGACTGATGAATTAAAATACATTTACTTTATCACATGTATGTTTAATTATGAGAATTGTTTGTTTTTACTACTTTATACAATAAGCAATATTGTGAGATATTGCTGATAATTTAGTTATTCTGCATCAGTATACCTGTTCCATTCCTTCATGTTTAAAATGGAAGAGGACTACGGAATATATGATTTATTCTTTAAAGTTCACTTCATTTTGCAGGCGATGAGTCACAATAACGTGGCTGAAGAATGTTGACCGGACCACACACTAGACGGTGAAGGGACGATGACGTTTCGGTCTGTCCTGGACCATTCTCAAGTCGATTGTGATGAGGGAGTTCATGAAGGCAATAAATAGGCAAGAGAGAGATGAGGAGCAAGGTAAGGTGTAGTGGAGGGGATAGTAGTAGGAATAAGAACTGCAGAAGGCCCATTGGCCCATACGAGGCAGCTCCTATTATAACCACCGAATGAGAAGGGGATAGTAATAGGAATAAGAAGAGGACAGCAAGGGAACGTAAGAGAAAACATTGAACAGGAAAAAGAGAGGAGAGAAAGAAAAGGAAAGAGAAAGAAAGATAAATGGAAGGGTAAGCTTATGTTAGGTCACGTTTGCTAGAAAATGTTCTAACGTTCACGTTCTAACAAACGTGACCTAACATAAGCTTACCCTTCCATTTATCTTTCTTTCTCTTTCCTTTTCTTTCTCTCTTCTCTCTTTTTTCTGTTCATTGTTTTCTCTTACGTTCCCTTGCTGTCCTCTTCTGATTCCTATTACTATCCCCTTCTCATTCGGTGGTTATAATAGGAGCTGCCTCATATGGGCCTTCTGCAGTTCTTATTCGTACTACTATCCCCTCCACTACACCTTACCTTGCTCCTCACCTCTCTCTTGCCTATTTATTGGCTGCATGAACTCCCTCATCACAATCGACTTGGGAATGGTTCAGGACGGACTGAAACGTCGTCGTCCCCTCACCTTCTAGAGTGTAGTCTGGTTCACTTCATTTTATTGGCCTTTGTAATTAAGCAAATTAAATTTTATTTCCTTAACATAGCCGGTAAGTGCCTATAAGACTCCAAAGATAAACAGCCAGACACCTAAGCCTACTGAAGACGACAAGGAGAATCCTCTTACCCACAGTATCTCCTTGTATCGTAAGCAAAAGCCGGTAAGCTGTTAATATTAATAAAAGTTTGAAGCATTTTGTGTTTTTTTTTTGGTTTACATTACAATATAGGAAGATTGCAATCTTTCAAGGAAGTGTCATAAATTTTTATTGTTAGTTCATCAGCAAAATAGTTCATTAGCATATCTATTCCAACAGGAAGTGATTTACACTCCTGTGCGACAGATTGCTCGTCGACCAGACTTGCGTTCTCCAACTCCAGAACCTGTAAGCCCATCTGTCACCGTTAGTGCTCGCATCAAAGAATTGCAAGAGGAGGTAGGATCCTAGCAAAAGTTGTATTTGTATCTTTCTGATAAACTATTATTTTTTTTTTTCAAATTTACATCTAAAGTACACTATATTTTGTTGAAAACCCTGATAACATTGCTCTAATATACTAATTTCGATATCAATTACAGGTATGTGAACAGCAGCGAGTAATTGCCCAGGCTTCTAATGCTGTTACGGTGGTGCTTCAGCGTCCTGAGCAACAGGGAACACCACAGCATGTGGAGGCTGAGAAGCTTTTGCTTCTTGCCAGTCAGAAGAGACAGACAGCATTGAATGAAATTCAGGTACAGTATTTTAAGTGGCAAATGTCACTGAAGTAAAAGTATGAATGAACCTTTTGGAATTTCACTAGATTAGGAGAATGGGTTAAAATAAGAATAAAAGTACCAAAACCCAAAGGGAATAAGTCATGGCTTAGTCATGTGGAATGTGTGCTGGATGACAGCTGGGGAAGATATTATCAAACTTGAAGTGGAGAACTAATGGGGACTTTTTTTAATAATAGTGTGCATGATTTTTAATTGAGAGATAGTGTACTTAAGACTGTAAATGGTAGTTTCAAATAAATTAGTTCCTAAGTGTACGGAGGTAATAGTTTTATTGAACTCCAATAATGTAGAAGACATTTATTTAAACCACTGCTTTGTTCCCACTTGTATCAGTTGGATAAACAGTTATAAAGTATTAAATTCCAATTTGATATATTTACAGAGACTTAAGGCTGAGGGTGCCTTAGGGCAGCAGAGTTGGTCTGGTGATGAGGATACATGCATGGGCTCCATCAGCATCAGTAACATATCTGTTCCACTTAAACAAGACTTTCTTAGAAAAGGAATGAATGGTAAGAGGTATAATTTCATTATGAACAAATGTGTATATGTTGATGTGAGATCATATATTCCTCTTTTTCCTTCATATTTAATTATTTCAGCATTAACTGTATAATAAGGCTGCTGTACATACTGTATGTGGATTGGGTGAAAGACAATAATAGCAAGAGATATTTTTTGTATATATAATAATCTATGTAAGCATGTATGGGTGAAGCAACAATACTAAATGGGACATGCGTATCAATATATAAAAAGAGGTGATGATTAATAAGAAATAAATGCAGCACAGTGCTGTGCATGTTTTTGATTCACTTTTAAGCAACATACCAGGGAGCAGGAGTGTGAACACAAGGTACCATCTGGGAGGTGATATGCTTCAAGAATCCAGTAGCAAAAAAGATCTGTGGGGGGGGGAGGGTTGATATCACACTAAACCTGTCCCGAGAATCCCAATTCAAAAGGATATGCAAGATTGACCAACACAAGAACTGTCATTAGAAACTTGTGTAAGGAATCATTCAGAACCTTGTATACCACATATGTCAGACCAATCCTGGATATTCAGCTCCTGTCTGGAGTCAATACCTAGTTAAACATAAGACAAAGTTTGAGAAGATTCAGAGGTATGCCACCAGACTAGTCCCGGAGCCGAGAGGTATGAGCTACGAGGAAAGACTACAGGACTTGTACCTCACTTCTCTGAGAGTCACTAGAGTTAGGGGAGACATGATCACTACCAACAAAATATCCAGAGGAATTGACAAGGTAGACAAAGACAAACTATTTAGCATGGGCAAAACATGAACAAGGGGACACAGGTGGAAACCTAGTACAGTGGGCCCTCGATTTACAATGGTAATATGTTCCTAGATACGTATTGTAAGTTGAAACGATTTTTCCCATAAGAAATAAAGGGAATTGAATTAATCCGTTCCACACCCCCAAAAATATTAACTTAAAAATACATTTTATACTGAATACAATTTTTTTCTCTAACTACAGTACAGTACATACGTTTATCTTACCTTTATGGAGGACTCTTGACGACCTATGGAAGATGGGGAGGAGGAGAGGTGTTACTGTTTGGAAGGGGAGTCCCCTTCCATTATAACATCAGGCAGTGATGACTTCTCTGGGGCACACTCTCCTATGTTTTGCCTTCATACCGCTAGGACCTGGTTGTGATTCACTGCTTGTTTGTCTCACTAAAAACCTTTCCACAGATTTTTGTTTTTCCATACGTTTTAATTTTTGTCTGTAGTGAGGCATTACACTTTCATCAAAAAGGTTAAGGCAACGGCCTACTGCACCGTGATTTGGGCGAGTCGTTTCAGCAAAAGTTTGCAATTCTTCTCATGCTGCACACATTTTCTTAATTAATGAGGAAGGGACATTCTGTACTGTCTCCTCCTCCCCTGAAGAAATTTCTTCAGCTGTCTCGTGTTGCTGCCCCTTGTGAAGTTCTTTGGTGGTCAGTTCTTCGCTGTGTTCCTCCACCAGCTCGCAACACACAACACTCACAACACTATGAATTTCACTTCTTTTTCTAAATTTCTCAAACCATCCCCTGCTCGCCTTAAACTCTTTCGCATTTGCATTCGTTCCATGGGGTTTTCTTTAAACATCTTCATGCAATTTCCTTGCTTTTTCACAAATGATGACCTCTGGAACGGTATCACCTGCTAACTGTTTGCTGTGTATTCAAATTAATAATAACTGTTCAACATCCTCAAGTGTTTGTATTGTATGTTTCGTGATTATTGATCCACCTTTTGTCACTAGCACTCATTTTTCTTAGCAAGTATGGTGGATATTGTTGACTGAGATTTGTTGTACTGCCTAACTAGTTCAGCAACCAGCAGACCATCTTCATATTTACAAATGATCTCTTGTTTTAGCTCTGTTGTCATTCTTACATGTGTTTTCATATGTTGAACCTTACCACTGACTTTCTTGGGACCCATGGCATGATACTGTATATAATAATCAGTTTTATGTTCAAGAAGCAAAAAAAAAAATAGAAGTTCTTATAAGCGTGATCATCACTAAGCAGGCAGCTCTAGTAAACTGAGGCAGGTCGGCCGGGAACCCATGCGCTCGGTCGACCAGTACATGTATCAACAAATATCATAAGTTGACGACACTATTGTAAGTCGAGTCGCATTTTTCAGTCAAATTTATATTGTAACTTGAAATTATTGTAAGTCCGGGCAGTCATAATTCGAGGTGCCCCTGTACTCAAATGAACCAAAGAGACACTAGAAATATTTTTTTCTCAGTGTCAGTAGTTGAGAAATGGCATATACAGGTATTAGGCAATGATGTGGCGGAGGAAGACTTCATACACAGTTTCAAATGTAGATCAAACCACTCACTGCTACCCGCAACCACCCACTGTCGCCCACAACCACCCACTATCACCCACTGCCAACTGCAACCATTATCTTCACCACCACACCATACCTCATCACAGTGACGGCACTACCTTGTATGTTACCAGAGGGATGCTGGCCAAGAAATACCCACGTAGCTAATAAGCATTTCTAGTTTAAGTATATTAGTGATTTGGGTGCTCATTAAGCACCCATTATCAATAAGTATGATAAGTGAAATTAGCATGCTCATGGTGCAATTAGTGAGGTGATTTTTTTTTTTTTTTTTCATGACTTCCCCCCAAAATTTCTGGATGTAATTATAGTATTAGTTCATATAGTTATACCAGCTTGATGGAGTTCTGGGAGTTCTACTCCCTAAGCCCTGCCTGAGCCTGGCCCGGCCCGAGTTGTTAATGGTTTCACATTGCTTAATTGGCCTCAACAATTGTGGAGCATTTTACTATATTTTGTATTACACAGTTACCTCTTGCATGCACTTCAAGCTTGAGATGTGGTATGTTTCATGAATGACCTTTCTTACAGGTGATGATTTGTATCATCTGATGGTTCTGGTGAAGCATCGTGAGCAGGTGATATCTTCTCAGTTGCTGACAACACCGGAATGTGTTGTGGAAGGGGCAGTAACATTCCCTAATCTTATGGCCCTCCATCACCTCACTTCTGATTTCAACATTACCCTCGAGGTGTATGCTCTGTGTACGCGCCAACAGCGACAACATGTAATAAAAAAGGTATACCTTGCTTGTTTCTTGTTGGTGTACACTTCAAATATTGGATTGTCACAAAAAACTCGTAAGGAACCTTAGCAAATAAGCCTTCTAATCTTGCATCCCCTTTGTGGTTGCTCAGAATCTTTTGCTGCCTCCATTTTCTCTGCTGAAGCTCGTTCGTGTAGACTGATAATTTGAATCCGAGTCAAGTACTGTACCATTAAGTTCCACTGATTTTATTTGAAGTCTTTGACTTCAGAATAATTTCTTGATTTATTTGTTTTCAAATGAATTACAAAAAATTTCTGCATGGAATGGGAAAGAATACTTTGAGGCTTTATACCAAAGGCTTATATGGGTGTACCAAATTTACATTTGGTACACCTATATCTTTTGTCTATAGCTACAGAAAAATATTTTAATTGTGAAAATCTGCAAAACAAGGGATACTGGACTAAAGATCTTGAAAGCAATTATGCAATTTTCCAGGACATGTTTGTGTCCTGGACAGATATCCACATTCAAAGCAGGTGAGATATCCAAGCTATAAATATTCTATGGATCTCTTATTGCTTACTAGATATTAGTGTTTATAGATAGTTTTCTGTGGAGAGCCCCTTTGAATCCCCGGAGCTATACCGGGCTGATGTGTATATATTAGACTGTGGCAACAGTCAATTGAAGGAATTCTAGGAATACCAGGGACCAGAGTCAGAACCTGGCCCCCTCAAGAGAGGCACGAGGAGCAATGGCCTAAAGACACTCAGAAAGGTAGGTATTTAAAAACAAACTACTGCTGGCCAAAAAATTGCAAATAAAAAAACGAAAAAGCAAACAGAACTCCCCAATCAAAAACCGGGAAACAAACATGACGTCACCACAACCGCCGCGCATCCATCTGCGCAACCCCCACCTCGCCGGGAGGGGGACGGGGGGTCCCAGACCTCCACGCCGGCAACTCTCCCCAGTTCAAAGGCTGTTGTGATGATGAAGGGTCGATCGCTCTGGCTCCACTCTTTGCGCAGTGCTGCAGTGTGGTGGTGTGTGAGCCAGGAGTTACACAAGAGTACTGGGGCTGCATGCATCTAGGGCTAACTTCCCTAGGTGCCCCGTAAGTCCTGCCTTTGCGGCTTCAGGGTCATATTCCATGAGCCGTTCAGGAGCAGCTACCTCCGTGTGGTTCTGTCGCTGCTCTGTGATTTACCGCCCTTGGGGGTTCAGCTGGGGTGGTTCTTAATCCTGTTTTCTCTTGGGTAGGAGGTAGTTTCGTCGCTGGCTGGGGCGCGAGATACTGTGCAGCTCTGATATACTCATAGCGACCGGTTCTGTTCAACTGGAGACATTGTGCTTTGCGGGGTTTTTCTTTTGTATTTGTTTTGTTTTGCCTGGCAAGGGTCTGCCAGGTGTGGTGGTAGGACCACTAGTAGGTTTTTGGTGGCCCTCCACTAGGTCCCCGTGCTTGCACACGTCACAGGGGTTCAGCTTTTAGATTGTTTGCTTGGTATCTCTGGGATAACTGGTTAGCAGTACCTCACCTGGGCTTTCCTTAGCAGTCAGCCTATGGGCCCTGGAAGCTCGTTCGCACTGGGGCTCAGTGGTCCAATGTAGGAGACCCCTGAGTTCCACCTCGCCTTGTACGAGTTTGAAGGTTGCTCTGTCCCCCCTGTCTCAGGGTGACACCGTCTGCCTCCGCCTTGCTGCCTATTGGGGTCAGTGACACCTATGAACCGGAGTCCTGCGAGTGGTGTTCTTTGCTTCTACTTCAAGTCACCCAGTCCACTGAGACTGATATTTGGGTGCAGGCAGCTTTAGCGTTGCATGCGTGGTTTAAGTTGCAGCAACGTGCGAGGTTGGTTGCCTTTCCGGATGCCCCTCAGCTGCCCACGTTGAATTATACTGGTAGTGAGACTCGGGCGGCTTCGGGGTTTGCCCCTTCCGGATTAGTGGCGGAGGCATTCGAGCCTGGATTCCTGGCCAGGCCCATTTGAGCCCTGACCAGGCATTCGAACCTGGCCGAAAAGCTCCTGCCGGAGCTTTTGGGCCACGCCAGTGGGCCCCCCTTCATCCGTGCTTTTCCAGTGGACTCTGCTTTTTCTCCAAAGGCAGAGGGTTTGGAGGATGGCTCGGCTCTGGGTCCTGACGTGGAGGATTCCAGGGCTGGGGAGGAGTTGACTTGGGGGTGCCTGGGCCCCACTGGTCCCTGCTTGGGTGTTTGGTACCCTTGGTGCAGGGCTTGTTGTTACAGGAGGAGGGGTTTTCCTATCCCCCTCCTTGTATGATTTTGTTATGAGTTCAACTCCTCCCTGGGTTCGGTTTCGAGTTCCCTTGGGTTTTTCGGATCCCACCTTTTGGAGGTTTTTGGCTTCCCGCATCCCACCGAGGAAGGTATGGGAGGCCCCTTGCAGCTTACCTCCTGCGAGACCTGGATTATGCCTCGATATTGAAGCCTTTTTTTTTTAGTTTGGCTCCTCTTTTTCTTATTGGGTGCGTTACAAGGTGCCGGAGTCTTCCAGGCTGGCAGACTGCTTTTTCTTCATGGGGGGCTTGGCATTCGTCCTGTTGGACTGGCACTTAATTGGTGAAAGTTGCCTACGGTCGTTCAGGTTTTCCTGGGGGGTGAGTTGGAGCACCTCAAGGCGTGCTTGTTCGCCCCCGTCCTTATGATGTCAGCCAGGTGCGGCTTCATGTGCAGGTGCGCCTCCATTTTGGCATCACTGGTGGCCGAGGATTGTGGGCACTTGGCTTCGGTCTTTCGCTTCTTTTCCCTGCTGGAGCTGTCTTCAGACTGGCTCGTGCTGGGTGTGGAGGAGCTGGGTTCCAGGCCAGGGTCCGGTGGGCTTGCTTCAGCAGCTCGGGTGCCGGCTGCTTTGGTAAAGTTGTATGCGCCGTTTTTGAGGGAGGCGGTGTCTGTTCTTCGATTCTCGCCTCGCGTGCTGACAGGCGGTGCTCGTCTAAATTTTTTAATCGTCTTGGGCCCTGGCTCTTAGATTTTCATCCCCTTTTTGTCCGTTGCTGTTTGCAGAGTCTGCTGTGGTGCATTTTCTGCAGGTGGCTTCATCTAGTTGATGGCCTTTGTCGGACTTGTTGGTTCTCCCGGGGAAGGGGGGGCATGGAGGTCCTGCCCGGAAGGGTCGTGCCAGGTCTCAGGGTTCCTTCGGTCGTCATAAGCCATTAGTGCCAGATTCGGAGCTGTCGGCGTAGTGATCGCTCTCAGTGTCGGTTGGGCTCATGTAGGGGTTGTCTGCCCTTTCGCGGGTTGCCCCGTTGATGGAGTGATAGGGGGAGGCTCGCATTGTTTGCTCTCCCCTGGTCCCACATTTCGTGGGCATTTCAGGTTGTTTCCTCCGGCCTGCCGTGGCGTTGGGTCACTCCTCCTCCGGGGGGATCGGGGCTGGCAGGGTGGGCCTCTTCTCCTGTGCTCTGTCAGGTCATCCGGGAGTGGGTTTGCTTGGGTGTGGTCGAAACGACAACGTCCCTCAGGTGGGTTTCCCGCCTGTTTTCAGTTCCGACACGGGACTGCGACTCTGCGATTCATACTGGATTTGTCTAGTCTGAATTCCTGGGTCTTTTGCTCCTCCTTTTGGATAATCACTATGTCTCGGGTCCGGCTGCTTTTGGTGCCGTGTGCCTGGAGAGTGTCTCTAAGCCTCTGGGATGCATATTAGCACGTCACGATTCATCCGGAGTTCAGGGACTGGATCGGTTTTGTTGTGGGGCAACAAGGTTCCGCTTTCGTTGCCTTTCATTCGGCTCGAATCTGGCACCTCGAGTGTTGACATGCCTTACCCGGGTCGTGGTGATCTGTTTGCGCCTGTTACGGGTTCGGGTTCTGGCTTACCTCGACGACTGGCTGGTGGGGCTCTCAGCCAGTCCGTGTTGTCTTCTCGCCAGGGATATGGTTCTTTCCCAGCTCGTCGGGTTCGGGTTCTTGATGAACTGGAAGAAGTCCCATTTGGTTCCCTCACAGGTTCGGACTTGACTGGGTCTTGTGCAGGATTCATGGACCGCTTCTTTGTCTCTCCCTCCTGCGACACTGTTGCGGCTGCAGTCCCGCCTCCGGCTGTTTTTGGAGGACACCCGGGTCACACGTCGGTTGTTTGAGCGACTGTGCAGGAGCCTGACCTTCGCCATGCTCGTCTACCCATTGGGTCAGATCTGGTTTCTTCGGGGTCGTTCCTTCCGCTGCTCTCGCGATCGATGTGTTCAGATCCCGGGAGCCTTGTGTCAGCTGCTGCGTCGCCGGCTTCCTCTGCGGGTTTTTCGGGGTTCTGTGCCGTGGCACCTTCCCGAGCCCTCGCTCGATGTGTTCACGGATGCCTCGTCTCTCGGCTGGGGGTTTGTGACAAGTGCTCACCATGCCGGCCAGGGTCGGTGGGGTCCATCCTACCGTCGAGCTCACAGCATGATGCGGGAGTTTGCGGCGGTGTGGCATTCGCTTCAGAGGATTCGGGTCGCTCAGGGAGAAACAATCTGGTTTCATTCGGACTGTTCCCCGGTGGTTCATTGCCTGAACCGCGAGGATTCGATGCGGTCCTTTGTTCTTTGGAGCTGGTCGCTTCGGGTGACCCGTCTGCTGAGTTCTTGGGGTTTGGCTCTCCTGACAGTTAATGTTCACGGGGTGTCAAACGTCCTGGCGGACGGCCTGTCTCAGTTCATTCCCTTTTCCACGGAATGGACGGTCGACGCCGACTCGTTCAGTTGGCTCTGCTGGACGTACGGGTGCCCAGAGGTGGACCTCTTCGCATCGGTGTGGTTGAGGCGTCTTTCAGTTTATGTGGCGCCCTTCCCAGACTGCAAGGCCGTCGGGGTCGATGCCTTTCCGCTTGACTGGTTGAGGTGGAGTTCCCTGTACCTCTTCCCTCCTCCCTCCGGTCTGGTTGTTGCTCTGGATCCTGGCTCGGTTGGAGACTTACCAGGGGGGAGAGTAGTCCTGTTGGCTCCTTGGTTTCAGGCGCTTGTTGCTCACTGTCTGAACCCGAGGGTCTTCCCGCGACTCCACCTCTTTCAGCAGATCAGTCCGGTCCTGTACGTGGCTGGTTCGATCTTCTCCTCTACTCTTCGCGTCTGGTCCTTTTGACGCGGGTGTATCACCACTTGTATGGTGATCAGATGGCTTTGTTGGTGGTGTCCCACCTGCGAGTTTCATGTAGACGGCAGTATGAAATTTCATGGCGGTCCTTTCGGCATTTTTGTCTCTTCGTAGGTTGTCCTTGTTTTCTGATTGGGTTTTGTCCTTTCTCCCTTGGTTGTTTTAGGACCGTCATCTTATGCCAAATACTGTTGCCTCGTATCGTGTGGTGCTGGCAGAGCCGCTGCAGCTTGCATTCAGGGTGGATGTCACTTCTGCTCCGTTCCGCAAGCTTTCTCGGGCGTTGTTTCACCTCCGGCCTGGTCTTTGGACTGGGTGCACCCTTCTTCTCTCTCTTCCTCTGTTTGTGGTGACCCCCCTTGGTTCAGGACTTTTTCTAAGGCTCTTTTCTTGGCATTGACCTCTGGGGGATGGGTCAGGGAGCTTCATGTTCTCCGCTGCCGCAGGGGTTTCTGCTCTTTCAGTCCTGTGGTCGTTTCGTTTGTTTGCAGCCTTCTTCTTTTCTGGTGAAGAATGAGTCTGCTGCTTTCCGAAGGGGTCCTTGGGTTGTTGATGCTTGGTTGCTTCGGCCAGGGGTGCATCATGTTTTGTGTCTGTGGCTCATCGCCATTATTTGCACACCACAGCCTCTGTGGCAAAGGACACGCCTTGGGTTGACCCTGTTTCCCTTCTCCCAGGTTGTCCGCAGGATTGTTAATGTTCTTCTCGGGCGTGTATAGTCTTGGGTCGCAGGTTGCGACCAGTTGTCTTGACTTTGAGTTGAGGAGCGAGTGACCACCACCTCCCGGGTTAGTCCCTTTTTCCTTAGCTTTCGTTAGGTAGCTCCGGGGAGCTGAAGGGGCTCTCCACAGAAAACCAGCATTGAATGTAATGAAACGCTATTTTCTGGGTGAGAACCGGAGGCTTCCCGACATACTTCCCCCTCCCCCCTCCGGTCGGCGGTTTTCACATTTTTAATAGTCGGCCTCTGAACTGGGGAGAGTTGCTGGCGTGGAGGTCTGGGACCCCCCCCCCCCGTCCCCCTCTCGGGGAGAGGGGGTTGCACAGACGGATGCGCGGCAGTTGTGGTGATGTCATGTTTGTTTCCCGGTTTTTGATTGGGGAGTTCTGTTTGCTTTTTCGGTTTTTAGTTTGCAATTTTTTGGCCAGCAGTAGTTTGTTTTTAATTTCCTACCTTTCTGGGTGCCCGACCTGGTAGATGGCAGACAAAGACTGCTTCCAATTACACAGGGGTGTCTTTAGGCCATTGCTCCTCGTGCCTCTCTTGAGGGGGTTAGGTTCTGGCTCTGGTCCCTGGTAGGCTTAGAACTCCTTCCATTGACTGTTGCCACGGTCTAATATATACACATCAGCCCAGTATAGCTCCGGGGAGCCTCCGGGTCTCACACAGAAAATGGTGTTCCATTACATTCAATGCTGGTTTTTTGTACATACAAGGGCTGTATTAAATCTAATAAGAGATTCACAAAGCAACTGTACTCACAAAGGTTGAAAATGCAGAGAGGTGAGGAGGCGAAAGCAAAGGTAGAAGTAGTTCAGAGACTTGAAAGAATTATATTCTATATTATGTATGAGTAAATCAGTAGGAATCATGAGCAGGATTCGAAAAAACACATTTGGTACTCCCAAGCTAGCGCCCTAGACCACCACGTCACGACATGGTCAAAAGCAATGCAAACTGGGATTCTACTGAATCCTCTACGACTCCCAAGGTTTACAACTGAAGCTTGATCAGGGTTTTAAGCATTGCTCCCACACATTCTAGCTTTACATAGTTCTCCTCCAATGCTTCTTGTCAAATGCACAGTGAAATGACATTAACATGATGTATCAATGAGAAAATTATTTTCTCATCGATTAATTTTCTCATTGATATATCATGTATTATAATATATCTCGTTAATACTAATTTCTCATTGATATATCATGTTACTAGCTAGCGTCAAGGGTGCTAGCTAGTACCAAGTGAGTGGGTTTGAATCCTCCTCATGGCTCCTACTGATTTTCTCACTGATGCATCACGTTAATGTGATTTCATTGTGCATATTATGTATGTTAGTGTTGATTAAATCTTTGCCAGCAAAACTTTATCTATGAGTAAAGTTTAATCTCATCCTAAGTGGTTTTCTACATCTAAATACCATCCATGATTTAAAAGTGATTCTGGAGTTAGAAAGTGCAGCATGTGCAAGGAGGGTATGCTGCACTTTCCAGCTTTAGAATTGGTTTTAAATACATGGATGGTGAAATATTGAAGAAATTGTTCACAACTTTTGTGTGACCAAAATTTGAATATGCAGCAGTTGTATGGTGCCCATATCTCAAGAAGCACATCAATGAACTGGAAAAGGTGCAAAGTCATGCTGCTAAATGGCTTCTGGAACTGAAAATGGATAGCAATGAGGAGAGGCTAGAGGAATTAAATATCCCAAAGGTAGAAGACAGAAGAAGAAATGAAGAGCCAATATGATCACTGCAGACTAAACAGTACCAGGAACTGACAAAAGGAATTTCTGAAACCTTCAACTTCAAGAACAAGAGATTGTAGATTCAAGCTAGGGAAACAAGGGTTCCAAAAATATTAGAAAGTTCTCTTTTTCGAATAGTGGTAGACAGATGAAACAAGTTGAGAAGGCAGTGGATGCCTAAACCATCTGTAGTTTCATAGCGTTGTATGACAGAGTACTGTACTAAGCAGACAGGACACTAAGCATAGCTCTCATCCTGTAACTATACTTAGGTAATTACTTGGTATATATACTCTGGCATAGGGGTTAACTCTTAGTAGATTAATAAAATATAACTTCAGGTCTTGAATCTATATACAGTAGTACTAGACTTAAATTAGAAGTTACAGTGCGTTCTGTAGAATAAGAAATTTTTGTAGGAAGTGCTGAATCTGGTTAGGTTGCGATAGCTATGTGGGTCTTTGAATTTCAAGCAGCATTAGTATGTTTTCTCAAACCATCACTAACAAGACCAATTCTCACACCACGAAGTGAGTAAAAATTCAAAACTGGTCAAAGGCAAATCAGTCTCACTTCCATATGATATGTACAATGCTCGTGTCGGCATTTAAGCTTGCATTGCTCACTCATCTCTCTCCTAATTTGGTTGTTCCACGGTTCAGAAATGAACCGTGGAACACATGTCTCAAGTATTTCACAATGTACATAGTGAAGTTTTTTTTTTTTTTTTTTTTTTTTTTAAGATGTGTAAGATTTTTTTTTTGTGTGTGTGTAAGTTAATCACACAAGACACATTCATCTTGTACTTAAGTTGTAGGCTTACAACTTTGTGCTTTCCTTATGTACCATGTAATTAGGTACATAATTTAGGTATCAGAGGAAAATATGGTGTTATGTATACTTCATTATTTATATGCTTATTTTTTTACAACAGGAGCAGAGCCGAATGAAGTTAACTCCACTCAAGAGGCTACAAAAGCATGACTCTCGAGTGAGCTCTCCATCTGTCCAGTCTCCAGGTGGACCCTTTGCTGTTCGCACATCAGCTTTCCAGCTTGTTGGGTTCACTCACCTTAATATCTCTACTTTAACACGAAATGCCTGGACTCTCGAGAAGGTATATGCTTTTCATAGTATGCTTTGTAGTAGTTTATGTTCACTTTTAGTTCTCTCCATCTAATTTAGATGGAGTTGATTTAATCTAGTATGAATAATATGTACTATGAGTATAAACCACCATAAATTTTAGCGTCATGGGGAGATTTGGATATATTTCTTGCAAAAATGCTAGCATTAAAGATGGCTTTTATGGCTTAATAAATACTCTTACAAAGATTGTAAATAGCATATCTTTAATTGAAAAAGATAGGCTTCTTTGTAGGCATAGTAAGGGAAACTATATTCTGCATAAACATCTGAGACTTGCATGGAAGAGAGAAGTTCTGGGCCTTAGGAATATTGTGTTCACTGTCATTTCCAAAACTTCTTTGGTCATACTCCCATGACTGGTAAGAATGCTCCCCAATGTGACTAGGCAATGGAGTTACCATTTGTAATACAGTAAAGTACTTTTGAAAAAATGTCATGAATTTCTTGGTGTCTTGATACAGTATTTTCTGTGGGGAGCCCCTACGGCTCCCTGGAGCTTATTGGGCTAATGTATGTTATATTAGACCGGGACATTAGCTATGGAGTTCAGACCTACCAGGGACCCAAGCCAGAACCTGGCCCCTTCTGAGAGGTTTCAGGCCCTGGAAAACCCCCTTGTGGTTGGGGGTTTTCCTTATCTACCATTGACCGGGGTTAGGCACCCAGAAAGGTAGGCATAACATAACAAACCCCACATGGTAAGAAACTGAAACAAAAAAACGAACAGAGATGTAGAAACTCCCTACAATCCCAAGCAAACATCACAATTTACTGCCACACCAATTGTCCATGCAACCCTCCCCGCCTCTCTGGGGGTGTACTTTGTTGCCTCTGGGGGCGGTGTACTTTTGCGGGGATTTTCTTTTGTTTTTATTTTCTTTGCCTGGTGGGGGTCTGCCAAGTGTGGCTATAGTTCCACTGGTAGTGTTTGGTGGACCTCTGCTAGGCCCCTGTGATTGTACACAGGGGCCTAGTGTTGGTTTTTACCAACACTAGGTAAATGCTCGGGTGTTGGTTTTTACACCGGTTTTTGCGTTTTCTGTCTGTGCCCTAGGGTTTGGGCTCTGTCCCTGTCTGTTTATGCTTGCTCCTACACCTTGTCCCCTGGTTTTCGGTCTGTTTTGGCCGTTTCCTTGGGGGTTCTGTTTGGGTGCTGTACTTTGCCCTGCTGTGGTATAATTCCGCTGGCAAATGTGGTAGTTTGGGCTCCCCCAGGTTCGATTCCGGGTTCCTTTGGGTTCTTTGGTTTCGTTTCGGAGGTTTCTTCCTCTTGGGCCCCATTTGTGAATTCGGGGCTTTTGTTACCATGTTTGTGACCCGGTTCTGCCTTCTGGGGTTCTGGGGTCTTCCTGGCTTGCAGGCTGATCTTTTTGGGTCTTGGCACGTGTTGTGACCAGGGCCTTGGGTTTTTGTTGTCGAGGTGGGCCTTTTGGTGCTGTTTTTGTGCTCTTGGTGCCTTCTTCGTCTGGCCGGCGTAGTGCTCTCTGCCCACCGGTCGGTGGCTTGTCTTTTCTTTATTTTATTTTTTCAATTTTATTTACATGTATGTATATGTGTGTTTATATATATATATACTGTACATTTTCTTTTGGAAGGGGTTCCATTCCCTTTGCTGTTGATGGGGCGCTGGGAAGCAGCTTGCTCTGTTGGCTCTCACTTGTGGTTGTCTTCCAGCCTCTGGTGGCGTCGGGTGGCTTCTTCCCCTTTGAGGGGTTCAGGGCTGGCGGGGTGGGCTTCTTCCCCTGTGCTTCATGTCATGTCATCTTGGTGTGGGTGCGTTTGGATGTGGTCGTTCCGCCCCATCCTTCCAAGGTTCGCGCCTGTTCTAATGCAGACATGGGCCTTGCGGTTCTCCTGAACTTACGTAGTCTGCGCCCTGGATTCTTTGCCCTCTTCAGAAGACTGTTGTATCTGGTCTGGCTTCTGTTGGGCTGGGTGCCTGGATGGTGTCCCTGGACCTGCAGGTCACTTCTTGGCACGTTCCTCTCCAGGGTTCCGGGACTGGCACAGTTGGTGGTGGGGCTTCAGGCTTGCCACTCTTGTTGCCTTCCCTAGTTTTTCATTGGCACTTAGTGTATTTACGCATTTTTACCGGATCTTGGTGACCTGTCTGCATCTGCTCGGGATTCGGTTTCTGGCCTACCTCGACGACTGGCTGGTGTGGGTTCCCAGTCGGTCAGCTTGTCTGCTCGCCAGGGGTGTGGTTCTTTCCAGATTGCCGGGTTTGGATTCCTGGTGATCTGGAGGTCACTCCAACTGGTTCCGTCCCGGAGTTCGGACCTGACCGGGTCTTATTTAGGACTCTTGGACCGCCTCTTTGTCTTTCCCTCCCGAAGCATTGCTGCGGCTGTGGTCCCACCTTCGGCTGTTTATGAGGGGGGTCCCGGGTCACTCGGCGGTTGCTCGAGTGGTTGTGCTGGAGTCTGAACTTCACTGTGCTGGTCTGCCCGTCGAGTGAGGTTTGGCTTCGGAGTCTGTTCGGTTCCTTCGGGGACTCCCCTTCCACCTCTCGCAATCGTTGGGTTCGTCCTCCGGGGATCTTGTGTTTGTGCTGCGTCACTGGCTTCCTCTTTTGGGTTTTCGGGGGTTCGTGCCTTGGTGCCTCCCCGAGCCTTCGCTCGATGTGTTCACGGACGGGTCATCTCTCGGCTGAGGCTTTGTGGCCAGTGCTCACCAGGCCGACCGGGGAAGGTGGGGTTCATCCGTCCATCGGGCTCACAGCACGGTTTGGGAGTTTGTGGCTGTCTGGTTTGCGCTTCAGAGGGTTCGGGTCACTCGGGGCTCTCCCATCCGGCTCCATTCGAACTGTTTTTCGGTGGTTTATTGCCGGAACCACAGGGATTCTCTTAGGTCCTTGACCTTTGGGGTTGGTCCCTTCGAGTGGCTCATCTGCTGGATCCTCGAGGTTTGGCTAGCTATGCATTTCATGTCCAGGGTGTCCTACGTCATGGCGGACAGCCTCTCTCAGTTCATTCCTCTGTTCACGGTTTGGGCGGTTGTTGCCAAGTCATTTCGTTGCCTCTATTGAATGTATGGACATCTTCGTGTCGGCGTGGTCTCAGCGTATCCCATTCTATGTGGCGCTCTTACCCGCCTGCGAAGCGTTCACAGTGGATACCTTCGGCAGGACTGGTTGAGGTGGAGTTACCTGTTCCTCTTCTGGTTCAGCTGTTGCTTTGGGTTCTGGTTCGGTTAGAGTCCATCCCAAGGAGAGTAGTCCTTGTGGTGCCTTGCTGGCCCGCCCATCTTTCTTTTCAGACACTGCTTGATAGGTGTCCAAACCTGGGCGTTTCACGCGGCTCCGCCTCTTTCGGCAGGTCGGACCGATCCTGTACGTGACTGGTTCGGCCTTCTCCTCGGCTCTTTGCGCGTGCTCTGCTGACACGGGTGTATCACCATCTCTATGATGATCAGGTGGCTTAGCTGATGGTGTCCCACCTGCGAGCTTCGTCTCGGCGACAGTACGACGTTCCTGGCATTTCTATTTGTCATTTTCTTGCTCTTCAAAGGTTGTCTTCTCTTTCCCATCAGGTTGTCTTGTCCTTTCTTGGGTTTTTCATGTCTGTTAATTGATGCTTCTTACTGTTGCCTCATATTGTGCAGCACTGGCTCCGCCAGTGCCGCACAATACGGGGTGGGCGTTCACATCCGCCGCATTCCATACGCTTCTCATATTGTTTCACCTCTGGCCTGCTCATGCGTCGCCTGAACCATCCTGGTCCTTGATCAGGGGTACCCTTTTAACCTTCCTCTCCTCAGTTTGTGGTAGCCCCTTCGGTTCAAGATTGGTTTTCAAAGGCCGTACTTTGTTGGCGTTGGTCTCTGTGGGTCGGGTTGGGAAGCTTCTGGCTCTCCAGCGCAGAGGTTTCTGCTCTTTTGGTACTTGGGGTAGGTTTGTACGCTTGCAGCCATGCTCCGTCCTGGCGACGGTCGAGACGGCTGCTTTTCTGGTGGAGTCCTTCGTTTATTGATGCTTGGTTGGTTCGGCCAGGGGTGCAATGTGTTGTCCGGTTGCGACTCTTTGCCGTTACCGGCGTGCCATGGATGGGGATGCGCTTTAGGTGATCTGGTTCCCCTCGTTCTCTGTTTTAAAGCTCAGGTCTCCCAGGTCATCCGCAGTTTTCTTTAGTCTACCAGCCTGCAGTCTATCCTTGCGCCCGTGCCGTTCAGATGTTTGCAGCTTTCGCTGCCATGTTTGGTGACGTCTTGGGCTCAATTCGAGCGCAAGGATTTGGGGGTCGCACAAGTTCCTGGCCGCCAGTTTGTGAGCGTGTCTGCCTCCTGTGCGTTCTTGTGTTGCTTTGGGTTGCCTGTTGTGTCTACTTCGCGTTGCGGAGTTTGTGGCAGCTGCTTCCCAGGTCAGCCCTTTCCTTCTCTTTGGGTATGAAGCTCCAGGGAGTCATAGGGGCTCCCAATTGAAAACCAGCGTTGAATGTAATGAAACGCCATTTTCTGGGTGAGCCCCGGAGGCTCCCTGGCAACCCTCCCTCCCATTTGTCAGTTTTTTTCGCGTTGGTTGAAGCTTAGCTTCCGAACTGGTGCTAGGCAGCTGGCGAGGTGAGGTCCGGGGCTCCCCTCCCCATCTCGGGGCGGGGAGTGCTGTGCGGACAATTGGCGCGGCAGTAAATTGTGATGTTTGCTTGTTTCCTTGTTTCCTTGGGATTGTACGGAGTTTCTACCTCTGTTCGTTTTTTTATTTTAGTTTCTTACCATTTGGGGTTTGTTTTGTTATGCCAACCTTTCTGGGTGCCTAATCCTGGTCGATGGCAGATAAGGAAAACCCCCAACGACAAGGGGGTTTTCTAGGGCCATTGCTCCCTGAAACCTCTCTGAAGGGGTCAGGTTCTGGCACTGGTCCCTGGTAGCTAATGTCCCGGTCTAATGTAACATACATTAGCCCAGGGAGCCTCCGGGGCTCACCTAGAAAATGGTGATTCATTACATTCAACGTTTGTTTTTTAAATATTTGTAAATAATTAATAGGGCTTCCTTATGCCTTTATTTTTCTTTTGAATTAAATTAGGATAATATCAGTAATTGATTGATGGTAACTGCCAATAGCCATTTACAGCTTTATCATCAGTTCTGGTAACATTACAATTATTCCCCATGTACTGCACAGAAATTTGTACACTTCGAAAATTTACATACAATTAAACATTTATACTGGTAAAAAATTTAATGTTTTATCATATCAGTGGATTGCAAACAAGTGGTGGAAACATTTTAATTTGGTCTGTTCATGACCAAGCACATGAACAAATATATTCAGCCAGTATTGTAACTGTAGGATTGTTGTAAATATAACCAGTTTTCCAGATGCAAATACAAGAGATATAGGAGTTGGATATAAAAAACAATAACGTCTGATGATCTGGCAATTGCTTTGGCTAGCCAGAAACTAAATAGTGATAGACAGTTATTTTTGTATTTATAGGAAATGCAAGTAGTGTATTAGTTTGTATTTCCAGGTACTCTATTCTTCTCCACTTGATGGCCATCTACTCATGCGTGTTAGCTGCAGTTTTGAAGGAGGGATTATAGAGCGTGGCTTTCTTACCATGTTTGAGGATATTGGAGGGTTTGGGGCTTGGAATCGGCGATGGTGTGTACTAAGTGGTCTGCACCTTCGTTATTGGCGGTACCCAGATGACGAGAGCAAGAAGGTAAGATTTATCTCGACTTATTACTCTGGACTTGATCTAGGATATGCCTCCATTAGATTTTTCATATTGATTAACATTGGTTTCCGGGATCTGCCTGCACACACCAGTACCGTGAAGTTAAGTGGGTATAATTGGGTTGGCAGAGTAATGTGATTTAACACTTTTCAAATTATAGTGTTTATTGTTCTATATATATTTTTTCCATTTAATTTTCCTTGCTTCCTAAAGGTATGTTGGCAGTTTTTCTCCACTTAAAGTTAATGATTTCTAAAGTTACAAAAAATAGTGAGATTTAGGACTTTTACATTAAGCATTATTAAAAAGTGCTAATTCAGGAATGAACCACAACCCCACTACCATAGCTCCAAAAGTGACCTAACATCCTAAATGTGCAAATTGCTGAAAGTGTCAAAACAGCATTATCTGTTATTGTATCATTACCTACGTGTAATTACTGGATGACAGCTACACTTGTAGTGTCCCGTCTTCCCAGTACTCTTTGTTGTATATCTCTTTGAAACTACTGACGGTCTTGGCCTCCACCACCTTCTCACTTAACCATCTACCACTCTGTTTACAAAAGTAAATTTTCTTATATTTCTTCAACAGCTTTGTTTCATTAGCTTAAATCTATGACTTCTTGTTTTTGAAGTTTCAGGTCTCAAGAATTCTTCCTTATCAATTTTGTAAATTTCCATTACTGTTTTGTATGTAGTGATCATATTGCCTCTTTTTCTTCTCTTCTAACTTTGTCATATTTAATGCCTCTAACCTCTCTTGTAGCTCTTGTCTTTCAGTTTCAGATGCTATTTAGTTGCATGTCATTGCAACTGTGTAGCAGTATCTCTCATGACTTGTTTTCCTCCACATGTATGACATTCTTGCCTCGCCGTATTGCATGCTTAACTACCACGTTTTTCCTCATAATTTCATACAAATATTTTGTTTTCCATATTTTCTACATCTGGTAAAAACACACACTCCCTTCAAAGAAGCAAATGTGAGTGAAAGGGATAGAGAAGAATACAATCCTGATGATGCTTGAGGCTGGGTAATCTGCCACTGCCATAATATGAACAAAACTAGCATTCATGCAATTAGGAAGAATGTAGAACAAATCTAAGCAACTTGGTGCTTCTAAGAAATCAATTAGAATACTGTATATTAGCAGTTTTGGGGAAGGGGGTAAACCAGAATCAGAATAACCTGCCAATTGACATAAACATAATTTATGCAAAGGCGTTAAAAATTTACAGTTGCTTAATGCTAGTTGAAGATATTTTATCAACCTCAGAGCTGTTTCATATAAGCAAAGGATGGTTTGATAAGTTCAAGCAATACCCACAATATCATAATCAGATAACTGGTGAGGCTGTTGCTGCTGCTCTTGCTGAAGTGTTGAAAGCATTTGTTGAAGTTGAGGGTTACCTGCTAGAGCATGTGTTTAATGTAGTTGAAACAGGCCTGTTTTTGAAGCACACATTTAATTGGTCCTGCATCTCATAGGAAGAGAAAGCTGCCTCAGAATTTAAGGCAGCAAAAGTTAAGTCAAGTTCGCTTCTTTTGAAAATGACGTTAAAGATTTCATATGTAAACAGCTAATAATATACACTAACATAATATCTGAGCCCTTGAAGATATGGGTACCCTACCAATTTTATTGGAAAGCAGTTATGAAGACAAGAGTGACTTCACTTTTGTTAAAGTAGTAGTTTATTAAAATTTTCTGCAAAGATGTGAAAATGTATTTCTATGGCAAAACCTTGCTTTTAAATTTTTGGTCCTTATCAATACTGCTTCAAGATAAAGGTCACCTGTGTCTGACCTGCACAAAAGTGTTATATATAATTATATTTTTAAGGCACATGACCTGAATCTGACATTTTAAGTGTCTATGCTTCAGATAGACAATATAGGCCATCAGGCCAGAATTTATGGAAAGCTTACAACATACTTGACACCATGTCATAAAAAGAGATTGGAACAAAAGTGAAAAAGCACAGTGAATGCTGTTTATGCAGTGCAAAACTGTGAAGATCTGTATATCTCTAAAAGGAAATCTTGTATTTGTATTTTTGATAATTAAAAGATTGTTTAGTTTACACACAGGATTTACTGTACAGTATATTAGAGGGCAATGTAAATCAGGGTGTTGCAGGGGTATGTGCAATGTTACAATATTTGAATACACAGAAAAATAGGTTTGAAAAGTGGTGATCAAAATATCAAAGTTTCAAAATATACAAAATTGATTGAAATATTGAACATGTTCTGGATGTGTGAAATGTCAGGGGAAAATACAATATCTCCATGGATGTGGCATTGGGAAGAGATGCTGCTCTGTTGAAAAGCTTGTTAAGACATTATGAGTACATATTAATTTAATTGATTTTATAATGCACATGTTATTTCTCTTCATAGGAGGCCTGTGGACAGATTGACTTGCGCACATGCACCACTCGGCGCATTGAACTTGTTGCCAGAGATATATGTGCTCGACAACACACCTTCCAGCTGACCTGTGTCCAGCCAGCTCATTCCAGGGACGTTTCCAATCTTGTACAAGAAGTCCAGGGATCAACATTAGTTATTAAGTAGGTTTTTTTTATTTAAGTATTGTGTTTTCTAATATAATTTATGAAGATAAAAACTTCTTGGTAATTTAAATTATCTAGACTCACACCTTAGTGAAACAAGATCTTTGTGTTGCCTGGTTTTATTTTTCATTTTGCTTAACCCTTTCACTGCATAGTTAGACATCTGTGTGTGAATCATATTGAGAAGTGCACTTTGGACTTTTGAACTGGGGCAAGTATTTTCAAGGAAGTCTCAAATATCACCAGCTGGGAGTAATATAAAATTCATTTCATAACCAGGGAAATGACTGGTGCATATTATTTACCCGGGCTCATTAGTTTGAAGATAAATTGCATGCAGAACCACTACTTACCAATATCTAAAATATATATATTGGAGTCTAAAACATAAAATATATATTAGTGCAGTTCTTGTGGAGCAGTGGTAAAGTACTCGCCTGGCGCTTCAAAAGCACTTTGGCCAGGGTTTGTATCCTGGTTGGGGAGGATTGACTGGATGCCAATCCTTAACTGTAGCCTTTGTTCACCCAGTAGTGAATGGGTACCTGGTTGTTAAACGATTTGGTGGGTCGTACTGTATTCTGGGGAAAATCAGGATTAAGGACCTGCCCAAAATGCTGTGTGTGCTAGTGGCTAAGAACTCTTTTATACAGTACACTGTATATAAAAAAAAAAAAATCTTATTTAACTAGTTACAAATTGTCACCAGTTTCCATATGCACCCAGGCTCGACTGCTTGAAACACAAGCTGTAATTCACGGGGATGCAACCCAATGCATATATACATTAAAGTGAATGTTATGCATTTACCGCCTGGGCTGGGAGGCGGAATTGGAATCGACCAAAAGCTTGATATTGGCTTCAAATATCTTCAATCATATTACCCTTTACAGTACTATTGTTTTGCTCTCTCGAGTGACTGACAGCTTGGGCTGATTTTTCACTTTTTTCTGCTGTATCTTTCTTATGCTCTTTCTAGCTCTTATTAGTACCTCTTTGTTGGCCTTTATATTCTGCTCCTTTGTTTGCACGTGTATGTATAGGCACTAAAGATATGAAGGGTATATACATCATCTATATTACTATATTCATCTATATTCTTCTCTGTGTTTTCATACTAATACACATGTTCTTGTGAACCAAGATGACTTCAACAGACTTGGCTTAAAGAGTGTACTATTTTTTTTACTCACACATATTTAATAGTATTTGATATTTTTCTGACTTTTCCTCTTTCACTTGTGTGTCCTTTTTGTGTGTGTTGCTAACATTTTGTAAACCTGTTTTTTCTTGCAGACACTTGTTGTCTTCAGACAGTAAGGAAGAGAGAATAATATGGTGCAACAAGTTGAACAAGTCGTTGGCAAACATCAGAGCGTGGGATCCTGATGCTCTCAGGCCTGAGGATTATCAAGTTTAATTGGAAACATTTAAGCATATTTGTTATTTTTAATATACCAGCTGACAAAATTCTCTTGTTTAAAATCTCTCTCCTTTTTCTATAAACTCAAGTTATTTTTTTGTTGACGATAAAGTTTCATTTTGCTCCAAATACGTCATGACAAGGAAATTTGTAATTTCATAAAATGCTTGTCTCGTTCCCTCTGTAGACTCTGACTTGCAACCCTGGAATTTATATTTAAAAATTGTTTATTCAATGAAAACTAAAGAAACATAATCTAGTATAATAATGTATGTAAATATATTCTTATAATGAGAGGGAATCGGTATATATACAGTAGTGTGCCAATGTTAATCAAGTCATTAAACATACTATATTTTTAGTAAGAAATACTATTGCTTCTATGGATTTCAAACATTGAAATAGGCAAGTGATGTTAAAGTTATACAAATAATAACACAATGTTATTACTTTCATGGATACAGTCTTTTTATTTTATAGTATATAAAATATATATCAAGGTCAAGATGACCTGTATGCTTGCTTGCTTTCTAGAATGACTGAACTCTTTGCATTACAAATGTATAAATAACCAATGGATATAAAACTTAAGTGCTTGTATTGATTTTTATTATATTCATAATTATATATATTTTAATTCATATAATGGTGTGATTAATATATTATGTACATTATTCTAACCTTCATTAACATGTTCATTTAAGTAAAATTAATACATTATATGCTTATTTTTTATCCTTAGGTTTTATCCCATATTTTATTGAGCTAATTGATATAACCATCACTTAATTGTACTGAAAATGATGGCATCATTTATCCAAACATTTGGTTATGTCATTAACTTAAATTTGTGTAATATCTGAAGCTTTTTAACACTATTTGTTTCCATATTAGTGTATGGCTGGAGTGATGCTTCCCTCACCCAAAGAACCTTGGGAAATGTCAATGCTAATATGTGACTGCTTGGTAATTTTAACTATGATACTTCATTTCCTCTTGGAATTTTCCATTCTTGACATGTAACCAGATATTTAAAATATTTAAGTGTATGAACCCCTCACTTGGAGACTGGCACCCTAATTTAATTTTCTAAAAATAGATATAAAAAAAAAGTTCATGCTGCAGTTAAGTAAAAAAAACTTCAAAATTAGAAAGTCAGAAACTTAAGTCAAAATAAGAACACTTCACAGGCTTCTTCATCCCCTATGGGTTTCCTAGAGATTAAGATCAGATAAATAACATAAGTTAAACAAATTTTCCTAAATCACCCATAAGCATAAATTACAACATAAAAATAACAAATTTTCTCGCAATGTCTTGCTATTACTGATAGTTTTATGAACTTTAGTGCATCAGGACATCCTTTCAATAGACAGCAAATTTTTTTTTTTTTTTTACGATAGTGTTTCAGTTAGTAACTGAAGGATGTCTCATCACATTGACTGCTAATGAAATTGTAAAATGTAAACCAGTTGTAACTTTTCATTCTCTTTTTTTTTTTTTCTCCCTAACTTGTGATAATACATTGATAGTCTCACATATTGGTCTGAAAACAACTGATATGTATAATCAAAATTGGTTCCTTTCATCATTGAACAGTTTTGCCCAGTTGCAATATTTAGTTTATTTTCATTGCATACATCAAATCTCTTATTGTATTTACTTAAAACACTTAATGTCTGATCAGAAAATTAGTTGCATTAACATCGTGATAACAAATTTATTTTGCTATAATTCAATGGCTCCAATTGTTTTTAAATTGATATATTTAGTAAAGAGAAGGGAAGATTTAAAGCATGTATGACTTAAGTTCAATTTCATCAACAGTGGGGATGACAAATATTTACCATTATTCCACACTTCTACTTCCCTCCACCCTTAACCATCCACACCCACCATGCACCCACATCACTCAAATGTCCAACCACACTTATCATCTCTACCCCTCCCTACTGCCTCCCTTACCACATCCACACCACTCACTTTTTCCTTCCGCTGAATGTCACCTTTTCAATCTTTTTGCTATATGTTAGGCTGTGGGGGCCCTGACAGCTGTGAGTGGACAGCACTTCAGATTCGTAGTCCTGAGCTTCCGGGTTCGATCCCTGGCAGAGACGGAAACAAATGGGCAGAGTTTTTTTCACCCTCATGCCCCTGTTACCTATCAGTAAATAGGTACCTGGGAGTTAAACAGCTGCTACGGGCTGCTTCCTGGGGATGTGTAACAAAAAGGAGGCCTGGTCGAGGACCGGGCTGCAAGGACGCTAAGGCCCGAAATCATCTGGTGGACCACGCTCTCACATGTCAAGCCTGGCCTCAGGCCAGGCTTGGGGGAGTAGAACCTTCAGAACCCCATCAACCAGGTATCTCAAGATAACCTGAAGATAGATACATATTTAGGTACTGTATAGTGGAGAGCCAATAAGTTTTGCACAGTGGAAGTTTTGGCACCGCCTGCCAAGATAAAGAGATGGCAGCACAGTGTATGGTGATGACATCTTATTGTGCCATATGCTTGGATCGCTTCATACAATTTTTTTGTTTAATTTAATTTTTTTTATGCACCCCATTTAATTTTTAAAATGTCCTATTGTAAGCCTTAGTACCTATATTATGAATATTTAAAACATCACATAAAAATTAATGAAAACAACACTTCATATTTGCTATTAATTGGTGTAGGAGTCATAACAGTGACAAGCTTGAAGAGTGACTAAATATTTGTGATGGAGTTAGGCCCTAACCATTAAAGATTGGTCTTGGTAGCATCCTTGATCCCCTCTATGCACTAGGATGAGAGTTTCCTATGTTGTGTTATATTAGAACATTTAAGATCATTATGAGAAAGCCAATGGCAGGTGGACCCAATTGCCACCAACCTTAAAGAGTAATTAAAGACTAGAGCCAAGTTACTGTTGAGACCAAAAAATTAATAAAGTTCAGGTTTTCTAGACTCTCGCTCTAGAAAGGTAGAACTTAAGTATTTTTAAGGGACCTGCACCACTTGCGAAGTTCCCCAGCCATATGTTTTAGCATCCCAGATAGCACACTGTTGCATTCCTGTTTTGCTGTTATTCATGTGTTAATCTTAAATTCTTTGATACCCTTCATTTCCTAGTGTTATTTTTCATAACTACCAGACTCACATTTCCTTATTCTTAGTTTTTCTGTAAATGTATTATTTTTGTGTTGATTATTTTTTTACGTTTCTGTTTAACTCCACAGTGCCTATTGTGCTGTCCATAATGGTTATACATAGGGCTGAGAAACTTTGTAACAGGTAGTGGTGACATTTTCCTCTATCGCAGCCAAATAGCTGCAGCTACTACACAAATTCATGTTCTGAAAGCCAAATTCTAGGCAAACATTTCAGAAAAGTTGAAAACAAATAATTTGATGCGATTTATCAAAATCCGCATGTCTCATTGTATGACTTTTTTTTATTTTTTCCCCCAATGAACCTTATAGCCACATGTCACAGTGATCGAAAAGCTTGAGACATGGTCAGTTACGTGTCATATTTTAAATTACAGTACAGTTCTGATATTAGGTACTGTACTTTGGAAAAAGAAAAATGTAGGTAGTACTTCATTGGAGGTTTACCTCATGTTTAATTGTTGCTATTATTCCCTAACTGCATACGGTACTTTTTAAATAACTAGATATTTAATCTGCAGTTTTAATGGTGAAAATAACATTTCTGAGCTAAAATGCAGTAGGCTTCATAGCCTATGAAAATCCCAAGGCCAAACTGATCTGGTTTGAGGATGGTGGCTGCTTTCTGGTTGACTGTAATCTGACTATAAATTAACAAGCTTAGGTACTTAACAGTGTGCTATTATAGATTACTGTATATATGAGGAATTAAAGAATATTATAAATAATGAGCTAGCTGCAAGTTCACCTATATAATATCCTCATCTCACAGTACTGTTAGCCATATATGGAATTAAAAAGGAACATGGGTGTAAAGCTATATAGTATACTAGTCAGCACTAGCAAACTTCAGATAGAATATAAGAATATCTTGTAGTGTCTAGTATTCACTAATACTGTATATGTTGAAGAGAGTGTTTTCTAGCTCTTTTCATAAAATTGACAACCTGAGTGTAACTTCTTTATTCTGCATACAGGTAACACTTGCGAACAAATATAGATGCATATAAGCAGGTCTAATAAACAAAACAATTCATATATACAGTATATACAAAACAAGTGAAGTGCTTAATGAAGCAGTGACGACCCGTCAGCTGACCCGTCCAGCGCGGGAACGGCAGTCAGAGGGTGAGTGTCGCCCCGTGAAGTGTGTGGGGCTGTGAGGTGTGTGTCGCCCTGTGAGGTGTGTGTTGCCCTGTGAGGTGTGTGGGGCTGAGAGGTGTGTGTCGCCCTGTGAGGTGTGTGGGGCTGAGAGGTGTGTGTCGCCCTGTGAGGTGTGTGGGGCTGAGAGGTGTGTGTCGCCCTGTGAGGTGTGTCGCCCTGTGAGGTGTCACCCTATGAGGTGAGTGGGGCTGTGAGTTACCTCACAAAGTGGGCGGCTGTGTCCCCCTCTCAACCTGGGTCACTGTGTCCCTCACCGTGGGCGGCTGTGTCCCTCAAAACTTTGGCTGCTGTTTACAACTTGTGAGTATAAACAACACCTTTATGTAGTGTATTATAAAGCTCTTGCTTTTGCTTCACGAGTGCTTTGTGTTCGCCCATAATAAATTACGCTTAAATTGTACCGTATACATTTATTACCATTCATATTCAATTTGAAATTTTGAAACTTATTTTTCGTAAGTGTTTGTAACCAGTTTACACAAAAGTACAGTACAGTTATTCCCAAAGTGAAAGTCATAATAAGTTACACACGAGTCTTCAAATTTTATAAAAAAATGTCAATGACAATTCGTCAACCAACAAACTTCCACAAAATTTAGACACCACTACATTAGAGACCCACTATATTGTGTTTGGAAATAAATTGGCGAACCACATACACCCTCAGATAGACAGCGTCGGCATTAATAATACAAATTAGGGAAAGTTCCTTGAGCTATACATTGGACAAGATACAGCTTTAGAACTCGCTGCAACACATAACCAGAAAATCCTCTAAAACTGTTGGTATTCTCTCAAACGTTAGATATTCCCAATTCTGCACTTCTCACACATTACTACTCGCTAATCCATCCCAATTTAAGATACGGCGTCTGTGCGTGCGGTTCAACCACTGCATATTACCTCAAGCCTATCATCACCCAGCAAAAATCAGCTGTCAGAACTATAATAAATTATATCTTCAGGCAGCACAGCCCCTCTGTTGAAATCCCTAACATGCTAAACATACTCCCTCCACACCTTTGACACGCCGCCGGCTTCCTGTCCTCATCGAAGCCACTAGCGTGGTAGTGGCCCTCGGGTAAATTCAGTTAAATTTATAATTAAAAGTCTTGGCTCATAGATAAGAGGAGGTAATATGGCAGCTTCACTGTGTCTTTCCCGTGATTCAGATGGTTAAAAAAAATTACATGCGAGTTATTTATATAAAAAAACACAAGAGGGCAGAATATTGCGTATCCTATTCATTGCGTATCCTAGCTATTGGCCAGAAAATGTGATCAGTGACGAGCCTTGTCTCAAAGTTGCACACCTTCGCTAAGTATCGGCGACACAGTTACACAACCATTGGTAAAATGTGGGGGGGAATAGCTCATACCTGGATTTTTTTTAATAATTTGCAACAAATGTTGTTGCTATCGAAATCATCAAATAGCAAACACATTGATATCGCATTTGATTTTCTTTCCTCCATCCATCTTGCTTACATTGATATATTATAATATATAAGGTTAGGTTTCCTTTGGTTGTCCATTAGTAGGAACAGGAATCTTGTTCCCAAACAGCGAGGCAAGGATGCAACCCACAACAGTTATCCAACTCTTCTCATTATACAAATTCAAATTCAAATTTGTATTCAGGTAAAAGTACATACATAGAAGATGAGTTACAAACATAATGTTGGATTTATAGATAGAGCTAGTACATACAATACCTAAAGCCACTAATACGCATAGCGTTTCGGGCAAGGACTACTCGCTACTACTACTACAACTACTCGCACACTAGTACTCGTTACTAGTACAAGGATACTACTCGCTAATCTATCCCTATCTTACATACGGTGTCTGCATGGGGTTCAACTACTGCAAATTACCTCAAGGCCATCATCACTCGGCAAAAATCTGCCATCAGAACTATAACGTCTGGGATGCTCCCGGACGCAGGTTCGAATCCTCGTCACGGCCCTTGTGGATTTGTTCATTATAACAAACTGTTTTCAGAAAACACAGCCCCTCTGTGTAAATCCCTAAACATGCTAGACATACACTCTACGCATTCTCTTGTGCTATTTGCATGTACAAAACCTTGTTCTTAAATGCAAATCCTGATCTGAAACTATTTTTGACAGATATAATAGAACCCATAATCACACCAGAAATAAATATCTTTGATATACCCAAAGTCAAACTAAATCTGTGCAAACACTCCATGCAAATAAAGGAACCTAGTCTATGGAACTCGCTTCCTAACGAATTAAAATGCTGTCCAATTTATGCCTTATTCAACAGTAAAAGCAAAAAGTACTTAATTTCATCCTCATAGTTTCCTATCTTGTGCTAACCGCTCCCCCAATATATGTGCCCAAGACATGCAACTTCATTGTAATCACTGCTATTATATCATTGTAATGTTGAATGCAAATTTTGCTACAATGTATCTGTTAATAATCTTCAAATTATGCTACAATATACCTATTAATTAATAATCTTCAAATTATGCTACATTGTAACTTAATATTCTTCAAATCATGCTCTCGGACGCAGGTTCGAATCCTCGTCACGTCCTTGTGGATTTTTTCATTTGTTTATTCTTCAAATTTTCCTACAAGGTACCTATTAAAATTCTTTAAGTTTTCCTACAAATTACCTACTTAAAATTATATTATATTAAAGACCTGCCCGAAACGCTGTGTGTGTTAGTGGTTTTGCAAAAATGTTAAGAACATCAATGTTATGTGCTCTCACAAACCCAATGTACCTTCTTGTATAAATAAATAAATTAAAAAATTAAAATAAACTCTTAGGTACTTACTTCTAGATGAACATAGGCATTGCGTGTTCAGAAATGGTGCCATAATGCTAATATATATCTCGAGTGTGTTGGTCAGTTCACTAACCAATACTAATGTTTGTTTATAATTAGTAAATCTTACTGCTAGATTTATTTTCCTGCCAATAATCATGCTTTTTTGTAATTAACAAGTGTTTTTCGGAATTGATGCAACATATAGCATTTATTTTCCTTTGCTTAATTTTATGCGATTGATTTTTTAGGTTGGAGTGATGACATTAGAAGATTTGCAGACATTGTGCAAGGCTAATGCTCCCTCTGGCACATTTGACCACAAAAGAACTGGTAATAGGTACCAAGCCACTACCACCACCACTATCCCAAGCTGTTGATAGCAGATTGACTACGGGTCCACTATCGCCTGTTCCTCACACCCATTCTACCACAACCGCCACTGTTCTGGCCAACGGTATCAAGGAACCAGCTCTGAATGCAGTCGTCATTCTTTCACCACGACGACGACGATCAATTCATCATCTTACTTGCTCAACAATCTCCCGGGAGTTCACCACGCCTTGCACTGACGAACCAAGCAGTTTTACCGGTGGACACGTTTCTAGTGATCAATCCTTGAGTCAGTATAGTGTAACTTGGAGTTAGTATGGAACTCGGTTGAAAACCTATGTCCTTCGTTCCCAGATGACGATCAAAACTGTGACCCCTCCACTAGCCAGTCGGTTATCAGAACCATTCAATGTTGGTTATTTTGTGGGTTGTACTGCTGACAGTCAGCCCCTAGTAATATCCAGCTCCCAGCCAGTGATAACTACACGAGAGGTGCCCAAAGTTACAAACTTGCTGGGCTGTTATACGGACTCTACACATCCCATACTGCCCCAGTCAGCATTGCTAACCACGCTACACATGGATGCTGCACCTGCCACACTCCACCAATCTGCACTACCAACCCAATTTCTCAGTTACACTGCAGCCAGCTTTCTCCAGCCCAGTACCGAGGAATTTCTTGTGTCTAACGTTCTTCCAACGAATGCTTCAATTAGCTCTAGAGGACCTGTAGAGAAACAAGTACCTCCATCGGCGGCCTCTGCCTCCAAGGAGCACTATCAACTAGCGAGACTAAGGTCATCAAGTCAAGTTATGTCTTACTCAGACAATGAACGCCCTTTACCCCCTTCATCCGACGGATACCGAGACCAGTCAGACAACAGTCTGCCAAGATCCTTTCCGTCAGTCATCCAGTCAATCCACGTCTTGTGTAACGAAGATAAGCAGCGACACTCCCACTGCTCTTGCACCACCACCACCAACCACCACACCTTCCAGCATCACCTACACGAGACCATTCAAAATCACGCGCTCGGTGAGGTCACTCTTCGAGGAGGCAGCTATGGACTACGCCTCTGTTCTCCGCACGGCTCTTCTCTTCCCGACCACTCCTGATCCAGCCGCTACCAGCGCCAACATCACCACAACTACAGTTACGACAACCCAGTCTTGTGATACCACTCTCCGAACCGCCTCGCATATCAACAAGGAAAGGTAAGTCATAGGAGTATTGTGTATATACAAATAAGAAACATGGTAGGTAGCAGTTGTAGGCTATTTTGGCTCAGTACACATAGTGAGAATTGTTATTATCGGGTTCCAGCTCCTGAGCTTCACTGCAAACGTCATTATTCGACTGATGTGTCACCTCCAATCTTCATTTGGAGGTGACATATAATATATGTAATATATATGCGAGAATATTTTGGTAGCAGTCTTTCTTGTAGATCATATGTTATTGATATCACCACAAAGGGTGATATCAACGATTTTCCATTTTTCTTCACTTTAGAAGGCAGTTGGAAAAATTAATTCTCCAAACTTCATTTTACAATTTTATTGAGGCCTGACGCTAAGAGATGCGTTTCGTTGACCCTTTTCAGCATTATTAAAGGCAGAGTTGAATGGTCACAAGTTGATTGACGAAGATAAGGCACCCAAGAGGTGGCACGGGCATGAGTAGCCCGTAAGTGGTAGATGTTTTGGAGTGAAAGTGATCTTTGGTCGTGAAAGGATATACTGTGTGTTGAGTGCTCATTTAAACTGTCAGTCCTTACTGTGTGGCTACTATTGCTGGGTAGGATACTCCTTGACAGTATTTACAAGGGTGTCCAGCTATTAGACCCCTTTTTTGGCTAGAAGAGTGGCAGTGTTGATGGGTTCAGGGGGACTTAAAGCTCTTCTAAGGTCGTTGGCTGCTTCACATTCCAGGAGGTAGTGAAGTAGTGGTTTTTCTGTAATTGTTTGGCAGAAAATGCATTCCCACACTCTGGGTTCACTAATTTGCCAGTTGCCTCTGTTCATCCAAGGTCGAACTATTTACCCTTCCCAGGATGCAACCCCACAACATTTAACTAAGTCCAGAATATATTTACTGCTAAGGGAACTGGAATTAGGTAAAAGGAAACGAGCACAACCATTTCTGTCCCGGCCGGGATTCAAACCCTGGATTCCCGATTGAGAGTCGAGAACGAACCCAACTCTCCTGAGAGACCCTTAACAACTAAACGGTATGCCCGGGTAAATCTCGCCAAACAACATTGATGGGACATTAAATCAACGTTGATTATAGGTTACTCTTGTATTTTTTGTCCGTTGGGTTCAAAATACAGCAAATATTGACATTCAAATACGAATAAAAATACTCATATTGTCATTATAATTACTTGTATGACTAAACCGGTACAGTGTGATTGTGTTGTGACTCATCAGCAGGTGGAACTTGAGTAACGTCCAGAGCAGCAATGGAACGACTTGGCCGGTGACGTCCAACGTCCAACCCTCCCTCGCTGCGCCGTCCACACCTCTCCCACCTACCTGGGTGGCTCCCAGGTGAGAACCACTGCCATTTATCAATTCCTTCTCTAATCTAGTTGACTGTTTATTGGTCTATGTCAGTAATTTAAATAGGCTGTTGTTCGTCAGTCAGGCGCACGCAGCCTCGGGGGAAGTAATGAGTTAACAATACTTCTATAGGACATATAGGTGAAGATGGTCTTCCACAGTATTGAGACTATTTAACATATTTTCTGCATACACTAAACTGACAGTCTTCCCTCAGTCACCATTCACTATTACAGCCTCAGTTGCCATTCACTATCACAGCCTCACCCACATAACACTCAGCCTCAACCGTCATTCACTATCACAGCCACACCCACATAACACTCAGCCTCAACCGTCATTCACTATCACAGCCACACCCACATAACACTCAGCCTCAACCGTCATTCACTATCACAGCCACACCCACATAACACTCAGCCTCAACCGTCATTCACTATCACAACCTCACCCTCATAACACTTTCATAGCCTCACTCATAAGTCACATCCTCACTCTCATAACACTGTTACAGCCTCACCCCTCATAACACTATCACAGCCTCACCTCATGACACTATCACAGCCTCACCTCATAACACTTACAATACACGCAATCCCTGTAAGTCTCGGATCACGAGCCAGTGTGTGTATATATATATATATATATATATATATATATATAATATATATATATATATATATATATATTCATTCGCATATAGTCCTGGGGACCATTCAGGCTTGTTCGCATATATATATATATATATATATATATGTAGTATATCAGCACCTCATCCAATAATTATAGTGCATAATTATATTAACCATTTGGTCAAACGCACACAAATGGACTGATTAACCCCAAAAGTTCGATTCGTATTACTGAATTAGCTCACGTTTTGTACTAAAAATGGAAAAGTAACTTTTAACTATCGTAAGCTATCCTCTCAAAAAACTCAAATATAATTTGCATGTACTGTACTGTGTTTGTTAGATGATATTGATTGTCTCTCCTACGCTCCCTTGCCATCCTCCTCCTTATTCCTATTACTATCTCCTTCGGTGGTTATAATGGGAGCTGCCTCGTATGGGCCAATAGGCCTTCTGCAGTTCTCATTATTACTACTGTCCCCTACACCTTACTTTCCTCCTCAGCTCTCTCTTGCCTATTTATTGCCTGTCCCTACCTCCTCATCACAATCGACTTGAGAATGGTCCAGGACGGACCAAAACGTTTTACAACTCTCAAAAGAGTTGGGATAAGAACAAAAGGCAAGTAAGTATAGCTTCGTCACACTGTCTCACTTCGTTAAGTATAAACGCCATACGTATCCGCCATCACCACTTCCACCTTACCAATCACCACCGTCATTTATTTATTTATTTATATATATACAAGAAGGTACATTGGGATTGTGAGGATACATAGGATAGTAATTACAATCTTGTAAAGCCACTAGTACGCGCAGCGTTTCGGGCAGGTCCTTAATCTAAGAAAAACCTCATTATCAAAACCATTACCACCTGCACTCCACCTCCATCACATCTCGCCACCACCACCACCACCTAAACATCCATGCAATGTGAATGTACCTCTGCAGGCCATGGGAACAAGGCGACAGCATCGTGCGCAGCATTCAGGAAATTCGCTGCCAGTTTGATCCCGTTCCTGCAGCCGCCACCCTTCGGCAGCCTCGCCCAACCACCGTCACACGCACTCCACCAGAAGTGCGTGTCACCAAGTGCGTCGTGGCTCCGTGGAAAGAGAACAGTCCAGTCTCCGTAAGTTGCACCTCGAAATAAAATATATTCAGCAAGATACCATCATTTGTATTCATGTATATATGTTCCTTACTAGCCGTAATATGTGATCCGTCAACCCTTAGAGGGTTGTCCGCATTAAACTACACACCGGGGTTCACCCGAGGTCATTGTGACTTAGGATAGTTAACATTTCTCACAATAGGAACATATTGAAATTGGGTTCTGCTTATAAATCCATATAATTACTAACATTTTAAATTTAGAAAATCATTAGGAGCCGTGATAAGGATTACTGAACCTTTCCAATCCTCATCACGGATTACTCCCAAGTAAACGTCTTAATGTGATGTCTGCATTTTGCTTTTTTCTGGATATTACAAAATAGATGAACCTTGTTATGAACTAATGACTAATACATTAGTCATTAATTAGAATTTTGATTAATATCTAATTAGAATTTGAATTTGGAAGATGTTGCATCATTGTTCCAAAAATATTAATGCAAAATATTAAGTATGAGACTATGTTAAGTAATTTTTTGTTACTGTTATTTGTGTTTTCCCTTAATTCTACAAGAAAACAGAACGTTAAAATAATGGGAACTTTCTTCAAATTTGAAAAACTGCTATAGTTTTAAATATAAACGTTTACATTTTCTAAGTTGTTTGAGATGTATAATTTATGCATTATTTATTCGGATTTAGGGAAAAACGAGACAAGTGCGGCCTTTGTTCAGAGGTGCTCGTGGACGTGAGCACTCCAGAAAAACTGGTCTAATGCAAATGGAAGAAGACGAATGTATTGACGTAGAAGAGGTGTCGCCTCCCCGGACCACCTACCACCTCTACCGCTTAAGCGCTGACGGCACAAAGTGTGCTCTACCTCTCACAGTCGTGTCCAGAGAGCCCTTCCCGAAACATCCCTCTGCTCCTGATGGCAGTCTGCAGCATCACCCAATCACCGTGTCCACCCCAACTCAACCTCACTCTGCGGTCACAGTGTCCCGGCACCAGCTTCAGGCTCATCCCAGTGGCGGGCAGCGTCAACCTTCCACACATTCCAACACTGTACAGCGTCAGAACACTGAGAGTCTGCGTGTGTGTCAGCCCGGTACGGTACATCGCCAAGCTGTACCTGCACTATCCCCGCACCAGACACGGTATGACTCGAACTATTCTAGTTTGTCTGTGCTGAAGCCTCCAGACGCTAGGGAGGGGCAGCCAGGGTCGAACATGAATAAAGTAGCCCAGGGTCAGCTGCGGGCTGCATCGACACAGCGAGCCACAGATGGTGATGTACAGCTGTTATCAAACACTGAAGGAGATGAGCTACTACAGTGTATAATCATTTCTAGTGATTCCTCGCCTGAAGTAACTGAAAATGAAAACGAAGCACGAACATCTGCAAAAGCACTACCAGAAAAAGAGAAATCTTGTAGAGATTCATATTTAAAGCATATTAGTAAAGACACAGTGTCTGGAAGAATTACAGACGATCTCACAAAAGCAGCTCCTCCACGAGATGAAGTTTCCAAAGAAGTAGGAATTGTGCCGGTGTCAGATGATGTAGACCTGCCCGACTTGAACCGCTCACCATTGCCAGCAGCGCCGGGTAAACTACGGGCTGGGGAGCCAGAGATCACAGATGATCCTCTCACTCCAGACAGAGCTGCGGCACAGGATATCGACTTAAGTGGTGCTTCAACCATCATATTTGAAGATGACTTGGATGCAGATGTGACAGAAAATACCAAGGACATAAATGAAGGGGAAAACAACAATTCTGATGAAACATTTTGTAATAACAAGATAACAAGTGTGGCGGGGAACACATTGGCGTATAGAGAGCCAATGTCAAACGATGAACTTCCCAAAAATTATAATAACAAAAATGACGTACCAAATTTTAAATTACTCCAAACATCTTCTGATGAGGTACAAAGCCCGACCACGATTAATGTAGAGGAACATGAGATCGTCAGACTAACAGACAAGAGACAAGATGACAAAATACATAGACGCAACGTCAGGAAATTGCAATTAGTCATGTCTGATTTTATTTGTATTTGCTTCATTCCAAGCTCGGTGAAGCCCTCCAAGAATAGTGATACCACGGACACATACACACAGTCCAATGATAATGTTCGTAAACAACAATTTACTAAATCGGAGCACAAGGCGGACATCAGAATACGAGAGGAAAATAATCTAGAGATTTTTGAAGAACCGGTGGAGCGGCAAGATGGTAACATAAAGCTAGTAAAATGCATGGAATCAGTTCACGTATTTGAAGATAATGATGTGAACCATTCGGGATTAAGGAAAGATTGTGTATCAACACTTAAAGAAGTGGATATATTACTTGAAGGTGATGTGTATAAGGACAAGGCAGTGGACGTGGCCGCACCAGGGATAATTCCTCCTGAAGCTATCAACGAAATTATGGAACTGGAAAAGGGAATTACATTAAGAGAAAAAAGTACCGATTACTGCGAGTTCGGTGATGTGTCGTCTAGCATCTTCGTCAGTGACGGTCAACTGGTCTTCCACATCCATGTGGTGAGCGGTTCCCAGCCCGAGTGTGTGGATGGCTTGTCTACTGTTGAAGTTGGTACCATTCGTCAGTATGGGTACCCTAGTGGAGACGATGGTTGTCAAGGTACCGGTCAAGGGCAACAGGTGGGGTGTGAGAGTAGCGGAACCCAGAATGACAATCTTGAAATGTCTGTCAAGGAACAGATTTCGGATCTCAGAAATGGACAGATTTCGATTGACGAGAACAAAAGTGTGATGATTAAAGATACCATTACCACAACAACAACAACAGATGATGTAACTCCGACTGAGAGGAATGAAATTGTAAAAGAAAGAGATAGGCCTACTTTATCAGAGATCAATGAAAAGTCAGATTTAGTATGTGATATTATAAAGGAGCAAATCAGAACTCCATCTAATAGAGATAAGAATTCTAAAGAACCTGAAAACTTTAAAGAGAGCGAGAAATCTAAGGAAAACAGCGACCCTGTAACAGGGAGAGATGCTGTTGAGAGTAAACGGGTTAAAATATTCACCCAGGAATGTTCAGGCCTTGATGATAACAATGTTGTGAACAAAACTCCTCTAGTTTATTTGGAAAACAAAAGTAATTGTAATTCTTACATTGAAAATGCCCTGACTGTCACCAACATTGATATAAATGGAAATAAAAGCCCTCGGACAAGTGAAACACCTTCGGCTGATAACCCGAAAAAGCCTATTCTATCACACAAGGAAATTACAAAATCACAACCTTTGCAAATGAATGTATTAAAGCACCACGAAATTTTAGATTCACAAATGCCACTAAAGAGTACCTTACTAAAAGAAGAAATGCTAAAGTCCCAAAAAGACCAACTAGAAATTCTGGAATTGCCGAAACTACAGAACACACAGGGTTTTACAATGCAGAGCCAAGACAACCCAGAATCGCTCAATCCACAAAATAAGTTGGTTGACCAGGCAATACCAGGATCACTGCGTATGGTGGAGACTAAACTGATTCCGACATCACGGGTTGTAGCAGAGGCCCCTGAGAGTTTAGAAACACAGGGTGGTGAAGGAAATAAAGTCCCACGAGACTCCCAGCCAGTACAAATAAATACATCGAAGAGCTTGAAAATACTTTATGGGACTTCAACTCGAGGAAGTGTTATCACCCGTCGTGACGAACAATTGGATCCTGCGAGTGCTTCTACAGACATACACACAAAACATATTTTCCAACAAAGATATCTCTGTATTATGCAAGGTCTCGTTGAGGAGCTCAGGCTCATGGGGGAGAGAGAGATGAAATTCATTCGCGAGGAAGAAAGGAGAACTGTAACAGGTAGTGATAGAAATGACAAAGCAAGTAGTGCGGATATTATTTTGGATGGAGGAAAGAAAGTGGAAGACAGCAAAGCAATACCTGAACAGTCTGTGCATGAGGCTGAAGGGAGTGAGAAATCGACGAGCAAGCCTCGCCTGAGTGAAGCAGATGAAGAGATAGGAAGTAAGATGAATATGATTGGAAATATAGACTCTAACAAGAAATACAGCTGTAGAGAGAACCAGGAAATCGCTATAAACCAAGAACGTACGAAAGAAAATGAAAGAGAAAAAGAGCTAAAATTTATAAGAGAAATAAATGTTGCTCACACTGAAGCACCGGTTACTCTGAAGAGTAATGAGATAGGAAATACAAATAAATTATCATTCCCTTGTAAACAGCATGATGAACCCGCCTTTGAAGACTCTGAGGTGACAGAATTTCCAGTCAGGAAAATTCTGAGCGATTCAGAGAGGTCCAAGTGGCATAAACAAAGAGGGAGTGAAGCGAGAGATGAGAGCGGGAACCAGGCAGAAGTCGTAAACATTGAGTGCAAAGTCGATGAACCAGAAAATAACGAGGTTAAAATAATCGAGGTTCAAGAAGAAATAATAATCGGTGACGATGAAGATCGGACAGATGGCGTGGATTGCTACACTCGAACAACTCTTTTTAGGAGTAAATTGGAAAACAGTGGAACTGAAGGAGATGACGACTCAACAGAATTAGGACAAACAGAGAAAAGGGACAACTCGGCGAGGGATGTCAATGACAGGAGGATCAACAGTGATTACCGGTCGAAAAATACCGATGAATGTTTTGAGGCAATGAAAGAAAAATCTAGAAAGTCGTCGAGGAAGGTTGCCCCAGGACCAAGTGTTCAAGATGAACAAATAATTGAAAATAGGAATTCAAACAGAATGGAAGAGGCTAGAGAAAAAGAGCTTTCTGGACTATCCAAGGCACATGTAACACCTAACAGTCCCGTCTGTGTCGCGCAGAGCCCTAAGGTCGTCAAGCGAAGTTCTGCCATCACCTCTCCGTTTTCGTCAGTGGCTAGCATTTCATCCATTAGCGACTTCATGAAGCGGATTTCAGAAAAGATAGATCAACTGAAAGTAAAAACAAAAGCTGTTAGAGTAGACGCCGGACGCCATCAGCAGCCTGTTAAGCGGGATTTTGATTCGACTTTGGAGGACTTCATTTCCAAGCACCGTCAGGCTGAGGAAGGCAAACAGATTTGTTACAAGGCGACTCGGTCATCAGGTTCCCGTGAGTCAGAGAGACCCAACAGGTGTGGAAATGATGCTACCAGATATGTGGATGACGTTCTCAAGGACGAAAAGGATTCTAACAGGTGTAGAATATCTGCTGTCAAGTGTAAGGAGGATACCAAATGCATAGATGTTAAAAAGTATAAAAGGGATGCTGTTGGAGGCACTCGGCATCTACAAGTGTACCTCCACATTCCAGTGGACCGTTTCTTACCAGTGGTATTGAACCATCAACTAGCAATATACAGCTGCCTGCTGACCTGCGAGCATCTACCAATGGTGTTCATCAATCTGCTGCCGGGGAGAAATGTTCGAAACCCAGAAAGGTATCTACACACATAATACAGCCCTCTAATAATGAGCAGCCATCTACCCATGGAGCACAGTGTGTGGGGAGTGGCGGCCAGCTGCTGCAGGGAGCGACGGAGAGCAGCGGGAAGGGTAATATTGCCACCAGCAACACCAGTAGTCTTGACACTGGCCACACCGTAATCCCCACCCTTAGCATGGACATCACTACTAGCAGTAGCACCGCCACTTGCAATAGCACTGTCACCACCACCACTACTACCACCAACAGGGCTACCAGCAGCAACAGTTCCACCACCAACATTGGCCGAGCCAGAAAGCGGAGGAGGGATAGAGGCACAACTCACCACGTCCTTCATGTCCCTTTGAATGGTAAGCTGTTCCATTTTGGAATTAATGATTATATATATGTCGTACCTAGTAGCCAGAATGCACTTCTCGGCCTACTATGCAAGGCCCGATTTGCCTAATAGGCCGAGTAATTTTCTTTATTTTCAATAAATTGTTTCCAATTAGTTTATTGGAATTATTATTATTATATTAGGAACATAATTTATTGACTTAGTTGTGTTAGTTTAGGTTAGGTTAAGATAGGTTAGGTAGGATTGGTTAGGTTCGGTCATATGTCTGTTAGTTTTAACTCAAATTAAAAAAAAAATAACTTATACATAATGAAGTGGACAGACTTATCATTTCATAAGAAAAGAATTAGAAAAATATATAAATTCAGGAAAACTTGGCCTGTTGGGCAAATCGGGTCTTGCATAGTAGGCCGAGTACGACGTTCTGGCTACTAGGTACAATATATATATTTATATATATATATAAACATATATATATATATATATATATATATATATATATATATATATATATATATATATATATATATATATATATATATGCAGAATAACCACATGTGAAAAATAGAAAATGCTCTATTTAGCATTTTCTATTTTTCACATGTGGTTATTCTGCATACTTGGATCAGTGTTTTTGTGATAATTGTTGCATATATATATATATATATATATATATATATATATATATATATATATATATATATATATATATATATATATATATATATATATGTCGTACCTAGTAGCCAGAACGCACTTCTCGGCCTACTATTCAAGGCCCGATCTGCCTAATAAGCCAAGTTTTCATGAATTAATATATTTTCTCTAATTTTTTTCTTATGAAATGATAAAGCTACCCATTTCATTAAGTATGAGGTCAATTTTTTTTTATTGGAGTTAAAATTAACGTAGATATATGACCGAACCTAACCAACCCTACCTAACCTAACCTAACCTATCTTTATAGGTTAGGTTGGGTTAGGTAGCCGAAAAAGTTAGGTTAGGTAGGTTAGATAGTCGAAAAACAATTAATTCATGAAAACTTAGCTTATTAGGCAAATCGGGCCTTGCATAGTTGGCTGAGAAGTGAGTTCTGGCTACTAGGTACGACATATATATATATATATATATATATATATATATATATATATATATATATATATATATATATATATATTATACTGTATATAAAATGTGTGTGTGTAAATCACGAAAATTAACGTGATGAAAAATGTGAGTGTCAGACCACGGAGGAAGAATTGAAACAGGAATTTCCTTAAGTACTTTCGTATATTATACATCTTCAGAAGGAATAAATGAATCATTCATTCACACATTTCATTGTGATAAACAATGGACCTGATAGTTCCAGTTTGCACTGTTCTACTTTCTTCCTATTCATCCAAGAGTTCTCGTCTAATGACACTTTTAAGGGACCTATTTGATAACTCAAGATTCCGTTCAATACCGTCTTTATTTTCTGCAACCTTAGCAAGGGCGTCAACTTTATCATGTTCCTGCAGGCCAATGTGAGAAAGAATCCAAAACATTTTTATGTTTACCGCCTTGTTAAGTATGCTTATATATCTATGTCTAGCTTCTGAGACAAGCACGTGAGTGTTAAGGTGAAGCTTAACCTTCAGGCGACTGGTGTACGGGTTCCTGAACCTTTGGGTTCTATCGTATCTGCATTTGAATCCATGTATAGATTCTACCGTCAACACTTCACTACCTAGTTCTTTCCATTTATTTATTGCTTTGAAACTATTTTCTTGGTCGAAAAATTCTGACACACATTTGGGAACTCAGTTTTCACCTGTCCACATGTATACTTCTTTCTCATCTAAAATAGTCTTTCATGTCACCTTTTCCTGAGCACTTGCTGTGAATATACAGAATATGCGTGCTTTGTTGGCAGAGTTGTACAAGAAGTGTATAGATGTGGTGGCTGCCGCCGGGGAGACACTGGTGGAGTCGCTTCGTGGCCAGGCCGTGATTGGCCACAACCATAGGTTCTCCTCCCTACAACCAGAGCACACTCGCTCCCTCCTCTACCACATGGTCAGGACACGCAAGGGACCTTATAATCCAGGTGAGACCACACTCTTCTTGATATAGCTTGGCACGCACCTGTCCTTAAACAAGTATAGGGCTATTCTCGCCAGGAAGGCATGTACTGTAGTTGAACAATTGTGAACACCGTCACGTCTGTAGGAGTTATAGTGAATCTGTTAGTCAACAACTCATTGCCTCCAACAATAGTGGTTATCTTGAGATGATTTCGGGGCTTTTTTGGTGTCCCCGCGGCCCGGTCCTCGACCAGGCCTCCACCCCCCAGGAAGCAGCCCGTGACAGCCCGTGGCCGAGCGTGACAGCTGACTAACACCTTGGTACCTATTTTACTGCTAGGTAACAGGGGCATAGGGTGAAAGAAACTCTGCCCTGTAATGAACTAATCGCATAAAATATGCATAGCAGGCGTATCACACCCGAGTCAAACAATTGTGAATGTAGATGACCAGCAGCAAGGCGTCAGCACTGCCCCGTGTTGCTGAGATAATAGGTGCTAGTGACCACATACTGGTTTCAAACAGGGTAGTGGTCACCATATACAGGTTATGAATAGGATACTTAATGTTGTATTCTGGTTATTATAGGATACTTTTGACTTCATAGAATGGGTAAAAGTTGTCTACTAGCACCGAGTGTTTTACAGATGGAAGACCTATCCACATATATATTACTCTCCGTGGCACAGTGGTAACACACTCGCCCCGCACTTCGCCAGCGACTTTGCATGGGTTCGTATCCTGGCCAAGGAGGATCTTAAACTATATATATATATATAT
>NC_091172.1:12732685-12817069 GCF_040958095.1 Procambarus clarkii | reverse complement strand
TAAACACATGCTTGCGCGCATGTGTTTCTTTGTCTTCTCTATTAATTCCTTTGAAAATCTTGTATATGGTGATCATGCCCCACTAACTCTTCTGTCTTCCAGCGACGTGAAGTTTAATTCCCGTAGGTCTCCTTATAGCTCATGCCACTCAGTTCGGGCACTAGTCTGGCGGCAAACCTCTAAACCTTCTTCAATTTAGTTTTATGCTTGACAAGATATGGATTCCAGGCTGGAGCTGCATACTCCAGGATGGGTCTGACATACGTGGTATACAAGATTGCGAATGATTCCCTACACAAGTTTCTAAAGGCTGTTCTTATGTTGGCCAACTTTGCATACGTCGTTGATGTTATCCACTTGATGTGGGCTTCGGGGGACAGATCTGGGTGATATCAACCCCAGGTTGTGTGTGTAATTACCTAAGTGTAATTACCTAAGTGTAGTTAAAGGATAAGAGCTACGCTAGTGGTGTCCCGTCTACCCAGCACTCTTTGTCATATAACGCTGTGTGTGTAACATTTATATACAGAGAGAGAGATAAAAGGAGGGGTTGACTTGGACTTTGGTCCTCATTGTGCTGGGGAGATAGTGAGGAAATGGAGATAATAAGAGGCGAACCCATCTGTAAAAACAAAGTGAAACTCAAAGTCGGGAAGATAACGAGACTGGTGTCTGAACGTTGAGGAAAAGAAAGACTCGCGGATGTTGGGATTGTTACACTGCAGAACAGACGAGGGAGAGGCGACCTCAGCCTCACAAACGGTACAGAGTTCTTAGATACATTAACAAATTAAACATGGAGGAAAATGTTGAACACAGGTAGGAGGAGAAGGTATGTGGGAAGTAATAGCATAGGTACAATATAGAAGGCAAGGGCGATGCTTGACCAGGGAATACACATACGTTAGTACACTGATAGTGAGAAGACTTGCCTTGTTGAAGAGTGGCCATGATGGTTGTGGTGGCCTCACGCGGTCCACACCTGGCCACACTCCCTCCTGGCGCTTCACACCTGGCCACACTACGGCCCGCGGTCCACACCTGGCCACACTACGGCCCTCCCTCCTGGCGTTCCACACCTGGCCACACTACGGCCCTCCCTCCTGGCGTTCCACACCTGCCACACTGCCCATCGTCTCCCTCCACTCACGTCCCGCACACTTCACAGTTACCGCAGCTAAATCACCAGTCACTGGCCACCATTTCACTCACAAGTTGACCGCGTTACCTGCTGGACCGTCTGGTATACCGACGAGGCTCCTGCGCTTATCTTGTTGCTTATGGTACTGTAGTTTAAGAGTGAGAGTGGTTCCATCTCAAGTTTATCTGTAGCAGGTACATTATCCGTATCTTATCTGCTGCGTCTGCCCTAATGGTACTACTATCTCTATTAATCTTGTCTACTTGTCACATATCTTTTTACCTAGTTTCAGTGGCCACCTGAATTTTCTTTAAATATTTGATGAGGAGGACAGACTTGTTAAAGACGCTTTATCATAAGTGATTTTTTTGTATTGAATTAAGCAATGAAAGCCTTTTAGGCTTATCGTGGTCCTTCAAGCCAAAGTAGAGGACACCCTACACACAGAAATCACGATAGTGTGATATATCAAATGAATAATTTGATATATCAAATATTGTGATTTCTATGATATCTTGTCACATTTCTATTGTGATTTCTGTGTATATTGAAGTAAGAGGGAAGAGGTAGAACAAGTTGTTGACAGAGCCCGAGAGCATGGGGGGGGGGGGGAATTGTGTAAAACTCCGGTGTGTCGCAGAGAGACTACATGATCCCTGTGTGAGCAATGGCAAACTCGGTTGCAATTCTTATACCATTTCGTGGCGCAATCGATTAAGGCGCGTCTGGGATCATCCTGGACGTAAGTTCGAACCCTATCACAGTCCTTGTGGATTTATTCAAAGTAAAGGAGTCCGTGCGAACACCCATCCATTATGGTTTGGTGTAATGTAAATATAATTTGTAATTGTAATGTAAAAATGTAATTTGTTGCATTTTGCAACAAAATAGACGCAATGAGAGTGGGCCTAAGGAACAGAGCAACGAACAGGAGGAGATGCAACCTAACGGGAGAAGAACGGGGAGCACTAGCGCAACAGAAAAACAGGACGGATAGTGTGATTAAGCCTGCATATAAGGAGGAGCCGTCGTCGTATGGAAAGTTGATAACAACTAACGGAAGATGCAGAGATAACTAGACGACCCACTTACCTACATGCCCATCGTGGACCCACAAGCTGCCCTCAGGAATGCGCAGACCAGAAGCAAGAAACTGGCATTGAAACTTTTTAGGAATAAGGACCCAGTCTCCGGAGGAAGTGGAGGACTTTTCAGAGCAGCAACGAGGGACACATTCCTCGCCTTCATATCCAAGATCCCGTCCATGTACATCTTACCAAAGATTCACAAGGATGTCTTCCTGGGTACGAACAGCTGGCAAGGCAGACCAGTCCTTAGTGGTTGTCAGGCCCCAAAAAGGCCAGTCGACTGGATCTGCACAGCATTACTGAACCCACTTCTACAACTACTCGCAGAGGCGCTAAGGGACAAATCAGATGTCATAAATAAATTAGTAGCATTTAGGAACCCAATTCCACCAGGAGCATTTCTCTTCTCACTCGACGTGGTATCATTGTACCTCAGCATTCCACAAAGGGAAGCAGCACACGAGTCGCGGATTTCTTCGACAGGAACAAACACAGAATTAGGGGTATGGCGACCACCGACTTCATTCCAAACAGGATTGATAAGAAGCAATCCTGCATGTAACGAGAGAGAATTCTCAATTTTGATGGCAAAACTTACTGGCAGATTAAGGGTTCAGCTATTTGTGCCTCGAGTAGTGTTGCCATAGCTGAAATTTTTGTCTATACAGTCTTTGAGATGACCAGACCACACACTAGAATGTGAAGGGACGACGACGTTTCGGTCCGTTTCGGTTTTCACAATCGACTTGAGAATGGTCCAGGACGGACTGAAACGTTGTCGTCCCTTCACCTTCTAGTATGTGGTCTGGTCATCATACTTTATCCACGTTATTGTGACTCATCGCCTGCTGTCTTTGAGACAACGGGCCAACAGATAACAAGGCTTACTTACATGTTTCTAATACATCGATGACGTAGATTTACATCGGAGTAAAATTTAAAGATTATTAATAGGTACAATGTAGCACAATTGTGTTGAACATAACTATGATATAAGTTGATAGCAGTGATTACATTGGTGAAGTTGCATGTCCTAGGCACAAATATTGGGGGAGTGGGTGGCACAAGATACAGTGAGTTTGAAGCACAAGGTAGGAAACTATGAGGATGAAATTAGGTACTTCTTGGTTTTACTTTTGAATAAGGCATATGGTGGTCAGCTTTTTAATTACGTTAAGAAGTGAGATCCATAGACTAGGTTCCCTTTATTTGCATAGAATTTGCACAGATTTAGTTTTTAGTTTGACTGTGGATATCAGATATTTATTTCTGGTGTGGTGATTATGGGTTCTGTTAAATCTGTCAAGGATGAGCTTGAGATCAGAATTTGCATTTAGAAACAAGGTTTTGTACATGTAAATAACATACAAGAATGTGTGTGGAGTGAGTGTATGTCTAGCATGTTTAACTTTTAATCAGAGGGGCTGTGTGTTGTCTGAAAAGTTTGTTATTACTCTCATAAGTTTTTTGCTGGGAAATAACGGGCTTGAAGTAATTTGCAGTAGTTGAATCCCATGCACAGACACCGTATGTAAAATAAGGATAGATTAGCGAGTAGTATAATGAGAGGAGAGCAAAGTGGGGAACATAATATCTGATATTAGAGAGTATACCGACACTTTTGGCTGTGTTGTATGTGAGTGCTGAAGTTGAGTCTCTTCTCTATGTATACGCCAAAGAACTTTCCATCTTTTTTATTGCTGATGTTAATTGTCTATCTGAAGTTGAATTTCATTTGATTTGCCTCCAAATAAAATGCAGTAGGTCTTTTCTATGTTTAGTGTGAGTTTGTTGGTTGACATCCATGAGTGGACTTTCTAATTCGTCATTTACAACATTATTTAGTGTGTGTGGGTTGGGGTCTGAGTAGAAAGGTAGTATCGTCAGCAAATAGTATAGGTTTAAGAATGTTAGAGACATTTGGCAAATCATTGATGTATATACGAAATAGGAGAGATCCTAGGGTGCTGCCCTGTGGCACTCCTACGGTTAATGGTAGAGTGGGGGTTATATCATTGATGGCTACACATTGGTGTCTGTCACTAAGATAGGATCGAATATATTTCAGGGCAAGGCCTCGGATTCCATAGTTTAAGAGATAGATATGGTTTACATATCGAAGGTCTTTCTCAGGTAAACGAAGAGCCCAATTAGAAGCTAATTTTTGTAGAGCTGTGTAGATAGTCAAGCAGACTAATATTGGCATCGTTGGTACTCTTTTGTGGGAGCGGAAGCCAAACTGACAGGGACTTAATATGTTGAATTTTACAAGGTAGGAGTAGAGCTGTTTGTAAATGTTTTTTCATATGCAGGTTATAACTTGTGATGATAGAGATGATGTGGATTTGTTCATTTGATGCATCACGTTAGTGTGATCTCCGGGTGTGATGTACTAACATCTTACAGTCTCCATGGTGTAGTGGTAAGACACTCGCCTGGCGTTCCGCGAGCGCTATGTCATGGGTTCGTATCCTGGCCGGGGAGGATTTACTGGCCGCAATTCCTTAACTGTAGCCTCTGTTTAACGCAACAGTAAAATGTGTACTTGGATGAAAAAACGATTCTTCGCGGCAGGGGATCGTATTCCAGGGACTTGCCCGAAACGCTACGCGTACTAGTGGCTGTACAAGAATGTAACAACTCTTATATATATCTCAAAAAAAAAAAAAAAAAAAAACATGTCTGGGTCTGTGGCATTTTTCTAGCAAGGTTACCGCCAACTAATGAAAATAAACTGTTAAATTCAGTTGCCGTTTCTAAGTGTGTTGTGTGTAACCATCCTTAGAGCTTTATCTGCTTGTTACGTGATTATTGTTTAGATCCTAGGATGCTAGAGATGGTTTTCCATGTGCTTTTCATGTTTCCTTTTGCTTCTTTGAATATACTGTCATAACAGGAAAGTTCCCTCTTATTCAGCAGGTAAGCATTGATGAGTATCTCTTAACTACTACTTTTGTAACTAGGCCAATTCTACGTTTTTTCTTGTAGATTGCTTTGAGTATACCACTTGTGAGCCAGGGGTTGTTTAATTTGTTTGGTTGTTACTTGCTTGGTGAGCATAGGACAGTGATTATTGTAGAGGCTTAGAGTTTTGGAAAGGAAGATATTGGCTAATGAATTTAAATCCTGTGTATTATTGAATTCAGATTCCCAGTTTATATTGTGAAATGCATTTGTGAGATTGAATTTTGCTTTGTAGCCTGACGATAAGTTTCTTGGTATCCGATGCCCTCCAAACACACACCGAAACTACGACGTTGGTACAACGTTCGAACAAGTTTTAACACCTCCTAAGCAGTTATAACAACCAGTATAGCAAGTTGTAACAACATTCTAATACGTTATAAACACGTTACGCCAAGACGTAACATCTTTATTACAAGTTGTAACAAGCGGAAAATAGAGACAGTTTCGGTTTGTGTTTCCAGGGTGGTGCTAAGGCCATGTTTGCTATGAGGAAGGTAGGATAGTAGTCAGTTGTTCTGTCAGTGATTATACCAGATGCAAGGGGAGCTGTTACGTTAGTCCATATGTGGTCCAATGGAGTAGCGGATGTTTTAATGATTCGGGTGGGCTTGGTGGTTGTGGGGATTAGCGTGCAGGAGTTCATACTGTTTAGGAAGTAGTCGACTTGGGGGCTATTTTGTTAACACAGCTCAAAATTGAAGTCATCTCCTAGAATGTGATTTTTATTGAGCTTGTTGTTTATGATTAGATTCCTTAGATTATCTGAGAAGGCAATTGTATTAGTATTAGGAAATCAATAGATGGCTCCAATAGTCAGGAAGGATTTAAGGGATTTAATCGAGAATTCAGCAAAGGTATATTCACAGTAGTCGTTTCTATCATTAATGACTAGTGCAAATGAAGATATTTTGGTAATAGCTGTGCCACCTGCGTTTTTATTTAGCCTACAGTCGTGAATGACTATATCCTGCTAAGCTGTAAAGTTGGGTATGGTCTTTTCTTAGCCATGTTTTTGTTAAAATAATGACGATAGTTTAGTACCTAGTGCTGCGAGTTGTGCATTTATATAATCAAAATGTTTACCAAGTGATCTGACATTTTGGTTAAATACTGATAGACTAGTATTTTTTGCTTGCTTGCAAGGTTTGCTCTGGAGTACCTGCAGTAGTGATGATCAATATGCTGATTATTGTAGATTTGTGACAGCAGATTTAGTTCAGGGTCAATATCAGCTTGCATATAGATACAACGGAGTTAAGATACAATAAAGTAACCGATTACAGAACAGTAAAATACTAAATCTGCTGTAAATCTACTTACTATAATTTTTAGCAGATAACAATGCTGTAATTGACAAATGAAAAAATGCTCAATATAAAATGGTAGGCTAAAAAACAATTGTAAAATTATAAACCTTTTGAATGAAAAGGCAGAGCTATAGTACACTTTGGTTTCTAGATAAGGTTGAGAGGGTTCTTTGTTAGAGAGACCAAGGAGAAAGGGTTTACTTAGTACCTGGTTATTCAACAGGTAACCCACAGTCAGTAAGAAATACCTGAGGTGATTTCTCAGATCTCAGTGGTTATTTTATAACCTATATCATGGTTATTTTATAACCTATATCTCAGTGGTTATTTTATAACCTACATCAGTGGTTTTTTATAACCTATATCCATGGTTATTTTATAACCTATATGTCAGTGGTTACTTAAAATAACTTGCATCTAAGTGGTTATTATTTTTTAACATATATCTCAGCGGTTATTTCATATTTGTGATTTAATTGTACATTTGACGAGAAGCGTTGGGTGTAGAACTACTAAACCATAAAGCCAGAGAGTATGAGGGCAATGCGTGAAACTCCTGATTGGACTCAAGTTGGAATCCTCAGGACCCCTAGAGAATTCAGTAGTATCCCGGGTTACATTGCTTTGTGGCAATGTTGTGGTGTAGTGGTCTAGGGCGTTAGCTTGAGAGTACCAAATGAGTGGGTTCGAATCCTCTTCAGGGGCTACTACTGATTTTTCTCATTGATACATTACGTTAATATGATTTCATTATGCATGTGTATCCAAGACGTGTTCAGAGGTTTCCTTCACTCCTTTGGTGCCTTCCTCGACGTTTTGCCGTGCTGGTGTCGTCGCTAGGGCTGGAGCACCTCCTCTTGTACACCTGGTAGGCTATTATGCCTAAGAACGACTCTAACAGAGGATGATGCCGTACAATGTAGGGAAGATGAGAATCTGTCCTTTCACCTGTGGGAATATGAGGATAGAGATGATGCCGGTTAGTATTGTTGGTAAGGATGGTTGTGGTGTTTAGGGGTGAGGAAGGTGGTTGTTGGGGGGGGGGGGGCGGAGTCGAAAGTAGATTTTAGAGGTGGGGTGGTTAACGAACAGTGGTGATTTATGTTACCTTTTGATGGTTGATGTACAGTACTTATCAGTGACTACGGGGAACTAGCTTTTTATGCCCGCCTACTAGCCTAGCTGTACCTGTTGCGTTAAAGCTTCACTGTTCTAACGTTCAAAATGTTTCTCGAACCTGTCCTTAAAGTTGGGAATGGAGGTGGCTTTCCGCAATTTCTTCTGTTAGTGCAATTCATTTGTTGACCACCCGTACAGGTACGGGTATGTCCTTACATTTCTTCGACTCATTTGCGTTTCCAGCTTCCACTTTTGTTCTCTTGTCCTATTTTCTCTCAACTTGAAGAGGGCTGTTCTTGTCCACATTGTTTATTCCCTTCAGTATCGTGAACGTTGTTATATTTTCTTTCTTCTACCCTCCGAGGTTGTGAGGTCCAGTTCCTTCACCCTATCCTTATAACATAACCATCTGAGTTCTGGCAGTAATCTAGTTGCAAACATCTGCACTTTTTCAATTTTAGTTTTATGTTTCACAAGGTATGGATTCCATGCTGTATGGAATGGACAAGTTATGGGATTCCAATAATGCATATTCCAGTATTGGTGAAAACAAGCTGTGTATATTACTTGAAATTCTCCTGATTTAGGTTTCCAAACGACGTTCTAATGTTCGCCAGCGTCCCATATACTGCCTATGTCACTGCATGTGTGTGCCTCTAGTGTTAGTGAGAGAATTGTGGATTTACTCCAACTAATTCCCAAAGTTAATTCTCGAGGCAGTATATATATATTATATATATATATATATATATATATATTTCTATATCTCTGGGAAAAACTTCTGAATTAAATTATATTAATTTAAAGCAACTGCAGAATACTCAATTATTAAACTACAAACTGCAATCATTCAATAATTATAATTCAGTTATAGTTTACTCTAGAAATCTACTGTAAACAAATGAAATTCAAAAACAGCTGATTTGCTAGCGTAGACTCGTGATGCAGTCCAGTTGTTGGGAAGTGACCGACCTCGCAGAACCAAGTCGCTGTTCTTGGATATCTGCCGAGGAATTCCACACTATCATTTGCAGTTAAATAATTAAAAGATTACAGCGAAAAACACTTGAACGTTTCGGTGCACGCCGTCCAAACCACTTAACAGTATTATATGTAGCCTAGCCTAATGATAATAAAATCTATTGATAGTCATCACAGATAATATTGATGAATATTCATTTGAGTAAATTTTATAAGTATTATAATTCAGTGTAATCTCACAATAGATCATGGTTTAGAAACATTTACTTACTAGTTTGGGATAAAACCCCCACAATTTAACCGGGGCCTAAGAGAAACGGTTAAATGACATAACGTACATAAATTGACGTCCAATTATAACAATAGAAATTATACTTGGAACAGGTGCCCCGGTGCTCAGGTCAGTGTCTTAGCCGACCCTGTGTCCTTGATGGGTAAATGAGCACTGTATGTTGAGTTTGCTGTGATACACATGGTGGTTATCTTGAGATCTTGAGGTTATCTTGAGATGATTTCGGGGCTTTTAGTGTCCCCGCGGCCCGGTCCTCAACCAGGCCTCCACCCCCAGGAAGCAGCCCGTGACAGCTGACTAACACCCAGGTACCTATTTACTGCTAGGTAACAGGGGCATAGGGTGAAAGAAACTCTGCCCATTGTTTCTCGCCGGCGCCTGGGATCGAACCCAAGACCACAGGATCACAAGTCCAGTGTGCTGTCCGCTCAGCCGACTGGCTCCCTACCATGGCAAGATCAAGCTCAGCTAGTACAGTTTTCAGTACTGTTAATAGTTATAGCGCGTTATGGCACATTATTTAATTTGTATTGTCTCTGGAACTTCACTAGTAATTCCGAAAAGAACTAAGTTAACGGTTACTGAATTTAGAAAGACACGCGATGTGCAGCTGCAGGCGCGTCGTGGCGCCTTGTTGCTGATCCTTGCTTATACTGCTGCTTCGCTCCCATCAGCCCTTCCAGCGGGAGGCCGGAAACTTTATTTAATGAGTGATTATTCACCAGTATGTTTTAATTTTAATAAATGCCGCAGCATTAACCAAGATAATTTTGGTTAATTCTGACTAAGGTTATAAGATTTCAGTCCCAGCATTAATATATGGCAAGTTGAGACTCGTCAGGGGGACGTCCTAAGCCGCCCATGAAGGGATGTCCACTCTGGGAAACTCCGTACGATAATTACTTAGATGAGGCTGTGGATTATTGTCCACAATTATATCCACTCCCAAATTTCTCTCAGATTTCTGCAGTTGTATTCTATTAATGGTGTAGACACCTTCTGGCCTTCTCTCTCATTTCCCCATTTTCATTATATTAGTTATTATGATTGAACTCCAGGAAGCATTTGTTTGTCCACTCCTGGAGTTTAAGATCTTAATGTAACATTCTGCAGTCCTCCTGTTTTTTTTTTTTTTTAAATTCATTATCTTGCATCGTCTGCCAACATTGACATGTACGAGCTCACTCAATAGCGTAGATCATCAACATAAATTAGGAACGGTAGTGGTCCCAGGACCGAGCCTTCGGGGATACCACTTGTTATATTCCTCCATGTGGAAACTTCGCCTCTGTCTGTCTTCTGTCCTTCTTTTTTTTTTTTTTTTTTTTTTTTTTTTCCTTTCAGGTATTCCCCTAACCCATTTTAGTAATCCCAGCTTGTTTCTCCATCTTGTATACCTGCACTTCAAGAGGAACACTATCAGATGAACAAAGTGTAGTGATGAACACTATCAGATGAACAAGAGGTGTAGTGTAGTTACTATCAGATGCCTTTTGAGTCTAGGAAATGCTAGCTATCCAGCCTATTCCTCGAGTATTCTAATGATAGTTGTTGATATTCAGTGATGATTGCTAACATTCAGTGAGAATGGTTGATGGTTAATGTTCAGTGATGATGATTTATGTTCACTGATGATGAGGGTTGATGTTCAGTGAAAATTGATGTTCAGTGGTGTTGGGAATGTGATGTTCTGTGTGTGGTGTTCACACACGGTATTAAGTGATGATGGCTGATGTTGATAATAATGATTTGTTTTTTGGAAGATAGTTATGTTTAGTGATGATTGATTTTCATTGATGATGGTTGTCGTTCAGTTGTGATGGTTGATGTTCATTTGTGATGGTTGATGTTCATTTGTGATGGTTGATGCTCATTTGTGATGGTTGATGCTCATTTGTGATGGTTGATGCTCATTTGTGATGGTTGATGTTCATTTGTGATGGTTGATGTTCATTTGTGATGGTTGATGCTCATTTGTGATGGTTGATGCTCATTTGTGATGGTTGATGTTCATTTGTGATGGTTGATGTTCATTGTGATGGTTGATGCTCATTTGTGATGGTTGATGCTCATTTGTGATGGTTGATGTTCATTTGTGATGGTTGATGCTCATTTGTGATGGTTGATGCTCATTTGTGATGGTTGATGTTCATTTGTGATGGTTGATGTTTCATTTGTGATGGTTGATGCTCATTTGTGATGGTTGATGCTCATTTGTGATGGTTGATGTTCATTGATGATGGTTAATGTGCACGTCCTATTTCAACATAAACAATCTAGGGCAGTACTAAGTGCTGGATATGAATGGGAATGACTCGTCTTAATTGGGAATGGGAAGAGTTTTATGATGAACGGCAGCCTCGTAACAATACTCACCAGGGTATTGAGAGATGATGGGTACTCACCAGGGGTAGAGATGGCGATGGGTAATCACCAGGGGTAGAGAAACATAATGGGAACTCACCGTGGTAGGAGAGAAAAGAGAGAGATAAATACTCACCAGGGGAAGAGAGATGGCGATGGGTACTCACCAGGGGAAGAGATGTACGATGGGTACTCACCAGGGGAAGAGATGACGATGGGTACTCACCAGGGGAAGAGAGATGCGATGGGTACTCACCAGGGGAAGAGATGGCGATGGGTACTCACCAGGGGAAGAGATGGCGATGGGTACTCACCAGGGGAAGAGATGACGATGGGTACTCACCAGGGGAAGAGAGATGACGATGGGTACTCACCAGGGGAAGAGAGATGACGATGGGTACTCACCAGGGGAAGAGAGATGACGATGGGTACTCACCAGGGGAAGAGAGATGACGATGGGTACTCACCAGGGGAAGAGAGATGACGATGGGTACTCACCAGGGGAAGAGAGATGACGATGGGTACTCACCAGGGGCTGGGGAAAGGAGAGGGCGATGACGCTGAGGGCAACTGGTATGTTTTGACTACCAGTCTCTATAGCGATGGTGCGGGCCACTTTATTACTCTGTAACGGTGAACAGGCATGTCATAAATTGTATCTAAATATCTGTATATAGGCTTCCCCCCCCCCACACACACACACACACACGCATAGTTTCTTTCACCCTGATGCATTTGTTCACCTAGCAGTAAATTGGTATCTGGGAGTTACAGCTGCTACGGGTTGTTTCTTGGGGATGTATGTGTACTCACCTAGTTGTGTTGGCGGGGGTTGAGCTCTGGCTCTTTGGACCTGCCTCTCAACTGTCAATCAAACTGGTTGTAACACCATAAAGGTGTTTAGTTGTTTTATTTAATATTTTTACATAGTACATGAGTCAGTCAGACAAGACAGAATTTTAGGCGCCAGATTGTCGGCCTGGAGTAATTAAAAAGTCACACCTCTAGAGTGTTAATGACCACAAGTTGACCAGGAGTCAGGGTCGTGTGAATTGCCCTTGCTTCTGCTAAGCTGATAATTGCAAACGGCTGGCTGGGTTGGGCCCATCAAATAAGTCACTGTTTAAGGTGTGGTCGGTAGAGAGCGTTAGGCTATCTTACTTGTGGGCAGAGTTTAGCTACCAGGTCCTCCCATAAATACTCAGGCAACTGTACATTCGACAGAACAGACAGATCAGACACACACGATTGAGCAGCAGCGAGAATTAGATCGCTGGTCAGAGGCTTCAGCCGCCAGACTGGCCCCCCCAGACCCAGGAGGGGGACTCTTCCTGTCATCTGTAGCCCCCCCCCCTCCCTTCTCTGTCTAACCTAGTCTCAGTCCTTAGTGAGTTTGAACGTTAAGGTGACTTATTTCGTGTTTTACGAACTTAAGGTGTTGTGTGATTATCAGGGGCAGCAGCCGTACTGATTCCAATGTCTTGTGTGGTGACTCACATTGTATATTAATCTTGACAAAGTGAACAGTAAGTTTAACTCTTTGAATTGATACTGTTAATACTAAATATATATATATATATATATATATATATATATATATATATATATATATATATATATATATAATATAATTGATTAACTTACTTTTTTAATTTGTCTTTAATTGTGTTCCCTGGATCTTGGATTTAATGATATATTGCAAGCTAGAGTGTAGAGCACTCTGAGATCACTAGCTTGAAGAGTATGAGAAAATGCTTACAGCAGATACATTTGATAACACCCTAGAGTACTGACAAGTTCCATTCCTTGTCTTGGGTGTACTAAACTAGAGTGGATGGTGGCAGCCCTTTTCTACTTCTACTTTCAGCTACTTCCAATGTCTATTTTCTACCCTCTACTTCTATCTTTCCTCTCCCTCCGCCTCTTCAAACATTCCCTTTCAACGGACCACACTCCTCGCTACTCCCAATACTCCTCTCTCCTCACTCCTCTCTACCACCCTCACCCCAAACCCTCGCTCATTATTTCATTCTTGATTTTTTTCTTTTTTATTCATTTCTCCCGATACGTTACATGTGTACAGATTCCTGAGCCTACTGGGCTCTATCATATCTACATTTTAAACTATGTATGGAGTCTGCCTCCACTATATCACTGCCTAATGCATTCCATCTTTTATCTACTGACACTGAATTTTTTTCTAACGTCCCTGTGGCTCATTTGGGTACTCAATTTACACCTGTGACCCCTTGTTAGTAGTAGGGATGACACGCCAGCAGTAAATGAGATTTTTCTAGCCCAGTTTCAGCCATGCTGCCAGGTGTTCCAGGTAAATCTTGCCAGTCACTGCTGGACTTTCGGGTTTTCTGATAACTTTTTCCAGTTACTGCTGGGCTGTCAGGTTTTCCTGATAATTTTTCCAGTTTCCGATTTGGAGTTAAAGGATTCTTATGGGGAAAATTCAGATCAAAAATAATTTGAGTTCATAGAAGTTTAAGAAATCTTACAGAAAAATTCAGGGGCAAAGTTTGCTCGCGTCTTTTTTATAATAAACCCTACGGTCATAAGCAGATGTTTTAGACTGTAGGCTTTTAAGTAAATTCTTACTTACAAACGAGTATATTTCTATACAAGTATAAAAGATACCATTACCCGTCCCCCATACCCCCTCCCCCTCCGCTCCACCTGTTCCGACCTCACCTCACACACACCCCCCCTACTCCCTCCCTCATCGTTCTTTCATATTTTCTTACTACTCTTTATGTCAATCTACATTTCAGACATCGTAATGTTAGTTCCTTTACACCAACACATATCAAGCGAAGCATCAGTCCCGTTTATGTTGTGGGGTTTCCTAATAATTTTTTCCAGTCCCGTTCGTGATATTGGGTTTTCCCAGGTAAATTTTTCAGAGAGATACTTACCGCTCTGTCACAGTCGTTTAAGGCCAAAATATTTTAGAAGTTTATTTAAGAGTTTTAAGACCGAAAATATTTCAAAAGACCATTTTCAGAAAATATTGTCATAGAAGTTTTTCAGAGTCAGAGAACGTTAGGTTAGGTAAGTTAGGTTAGGTTACCTAAGTTAGGTCAGTTACGTTAAGTTAGGAAGGATAGGTTAGGTAAGTTAAGTTTAGTTAGGTTAGGTAGGTTAAGTTATTTTAAGTTAGGATAGGTTAGCTTAGGTAAGTTAGGTTAGGTTAGTTAAATTAGGTTAGGTAAGTTACGTTAAGTTAGGATAGGTTAGGTTATGTAAGTTTGATTAGCTACATTACATCAGGTAGGGGAGGAATAGGTTAGGCTAGATAGGATGATGCATTGTTGTTCAGAGAACAGTTTTATGATAAAGTGACTAAGAAAATATATTTTAACAGAAATATAAATTTTATATGAAAAGTTGAACTAGTTACATTTGGGAGTGTTATTTAATGCCTGAAGATGTCTTAGAGAACAATATGGATGTCTTAGAGAACAATATGGATGTCTTAGAGAACAACTTTGATGAACGAAGGTGAGTTAGAGAATAGCTTTTTATGCACGAAGGTGACTTAGAGAATAACTTTGATGAACGAAAATGTCTTAGAAAGCTTCTCTGATGAGCGAAGGTGACTAAGAGAATAACTTTGATGACTGAGATTAACTTTTGATGACTCTGATAATAACTTTTGAGGATATGAGTAGTATTTTGACGTCTTTGAGCGTGTCTTTGATGTCTTGAAGAGTAACTTTGGTGTCTCTGAATGTGCCCTTGATATCGCGAAGAGTCTTTGACTATTTTTCTTATTAGACGAAGTATACTGTTAGTTATAAAAGTGTTGAACGGAGTTACATTTGACTATTTTCAGTTAAGGGGAAAATTAATTTTAGTTAAGAACAGCGATGAAAGATATCTTTAGCTATTTTTCTTACTTGACGAAACATAAAGGCTGTTAAAGTGTCGAAAGAAGTTAATCTTGACTATTTTCAGTTAAGCGAAGTATTTTTTATTTTAGAAATGATGAACGTGGCTAATTTTAGTTGAATGACGACGAATAAAGTTAGTTACAAGTGTTGAAAGAAGTTAAGCTTGACTATTTTTAGTTGAGAGAAGTGTTATTTTAGTTAAGAAACGAGAAAAAACAATGCCTTGGTACATTTGTACTGAATAAAGCTTTTTTTTTTAAGAATAGTGTCGGTAAGAAATATTAAGTTGATAAAGAAAATTACATTGATGTAGTTTTGCAAATAAAACTGGCTGACTAAATTTGTTCGGAGAAGTGTAATCCTGTTAATATTTGCCAAAAGAACTAGTTATTGAACGGAAGAAACAATTGGTTTAAAAGAAACAAAGAACTTGAAAAATGAAGAATATGTAAGGGAATGAGTACAGTGAACATACGAGGAACACGACAAAGAACACAGAGAACATGTAAGAGAAGGTGATGAACTTGTGAAGAACATAGAGAACATGACAAAGAATGCAGAAAACATGTAAGAAAAGCTGATGAACACAGTGCACATGCGGGGGAATATGAACTTGTAGAGAACATGAATAATGAGTATAAAAAGTTGTACAGAGACCATGAGATGAACATGAGAACATGGTAAGAACACAGTGAACATGGAAGAGAGGTGGAAAATATGAACTGAACATGCTAAGAACATTATGAGAATATGGAAAACATGGAGAAACAGGTGAACATATGATTTGAATGTGCAGAGAACATGAATAGTATAAAAGTTGTACAGAGAACATGTGATGAACATTTGCAGAACATGGAGTGAACACAAAAAAACATGGAAGAGAATGCGAAGAACACAGTGAATATGGAAAGAATATACAAATGCAGTAAGATTATTGAAGGTTTGGATAAGTTGGGGAATTGGCAAGATGGAGGGGGAGTAGGGGGGGAGGACGTGATGAAGGGCGAAAGGGAATTGGGGAGGTAAGAGATGGGAAGGTAAGGGGAAAGGTAAAGGGTTGGGGGGGGGGAGATAAGGGAGGGAAAAGGTAAGGTGTGATTTGACACTGATTATTATCACCGTGAGAATGACTATTTACATTGCCGAGTAAACAAAGGGTATTGAAGGTAAAGTGCGATATGACCGTGTGATTTTTATCACCGTGTGAACAAGCATATTGAAGGAGAGGATATGTTTACTTTGATAAAGGTGACAGACTGGAGAACGTCTTGATCTGAAATAATTAAGTTTGATGAACTAAGGCGGAGGACGGGAATTGTTGCTCGGTAATTTGCTTTTATTTATTTTACACGAGTCTGAAATGTACTGGGGTTTAAACCTCAGGGGAATTGGGCTGATAATAAAGAATTTTACAAATGAACTAAGGCGGGACAAGAACTAGAATTCAGTAACTATTTTCTTTACTTGCTCAGAAATATGTCTGCTTTAAAATTCGGGAAAAATTTCAGATATTAACGAAGATATGAGAGGGGGTTAAAGTGGGGGACAGGAGCTAGAATTTAACTAAATTATTGTAATTTACTATGAAATAAAGCGGTTTAAATTGCAAGAAAATTGTTTATGTATTATCGAAGATATGAGAGGGAACTAAGGTGGGGGACCGGAGCTAGCGTTTGGCAAATTGCTTTGATCTATTTTATTAGGCACGAAATATAGCGGTTTTAAATTTCAGGGAAATTGATCGGATATTAACGAAGATACGAGAGGGGGTTAAGGCGGGGGACAAGAGCTGAAACTCGGTAATTGTTTGGATTTATTGTACTATGTCTGAAATATGACTGTTTAAAATTGGGCTATTAGCAGCTGAACTATACTTATAAATGCGGTCTCTGATAAATTTTGGTCTACAACTGGACTCTCATATTTTGGTCTTTAATTGGTCTCTGACTAATTTTCGGTCTTAAAACTGAACTGTCTTATTTCGGTCTGCAACTGGACTCTGTCATATTTTTGGTCTTAAATGGCCTGACAATATTTCGGTCTACAAATGGTCTCTAAATTATTTCGGTCTTTTTACAGGTGAAATAACCGTAAATGGGTATAAAAACTAAAACTTACTGCTAAGATGTCTATTTTCCTTAACAAAACTTCTAAGAACATATGCTCTGAAAATGGTCTTTTGAAATATTTTCGGTCTTAAACTCGTAAATAAACTCCTATGATTATATGAACTCTGAAATATTTCTCTAAAACTGAATTTTTGAATTTCTTGCATAAGAATCCTTTAAGAACGAATGAGTGATTTTTTTGGTCTGAATTTCCCCCATAAGAATTCTTTTTAACTCCAAATAAGTGATTTTCCCAAAAAACAAAAATTGACCGTAGAGTTTAATTTCAGTAAGACGGGAGCGACTTTGCCCCTGAATTTTTGTATACGAAACTTCTATGAACTTTGAAATTATTTTCAATTTCTGCCATAAGAAACCTTTAACTCCAAATCGGAAACTGGAAAAATTTCTCAGGAAACCCGACAGTCCAACAGTAACTGGAACAATTTATCAGGAACCCCGACAGTCCAGCAGTAAATGAGCTGGAAAAAAAATGATCAGGAAACCCGACAGTCCAGCAGTAAATGAGCTGGAAAAAATCTCGGTTTCAGCTGGACTGACATCGCTACTATTCTTGTTCGCGTTCCACCCGTGTTAAACAGTTTATCCTTATCTACCCTGTCAATTCTCTGAGAATAATGTAGGTAGTGATCATGTCTCCGCTTACTCTTGTCTTTCAATGTCGTGAGGTGCATTTCACGCAGCCTTTCATCGTAACTCATGCCTCTTAGATCTGGGACTAGCCTAGTGGCATACCTCTGAACTTTTTCCAGCTTCTTCTTTGCTTGACTAGGTACGGACTCCATGCTGGAGCCGCATACTCCAGGATTGGTCTTACATATGTGGTATACAAGGTTCTGAATGATTCCTTATGCAGGTTAAATTAAACTCCCTTATCCAATGGAGTACCTTCCCTTTCACTCCTGACTGCATCTCCAGCTTTTTCACTAGCCTCTTGTGTGGTACTGTATCAAAGGCTTTCTGGCAATCCAAAAATATGCAGTCTGCTATCCCCTTTCGTGCCTGATTTGTGTTGCCTGATCGTAGAATTCAATTAATCCTGTTAGACATAACTTGCCATCCCTGTGTGTGTGTGTGTAAGAAATATATGTAGTAGACATACTTTTGTGACCTAAATTGGTTAAAAAGGCGGGGTCCAAGAGCTAACAGCTCGATTCTGCAGATACAAATAGTAAATACACAATAAAAAGGTTGGGGACTTACCCGACAGGTGAACTTGGCAAGTGTATAGGCGAGTGCGAAGCCAGTAATGGGGAGGATGAAGGCGGCGGCGTAGATTAAGGTGGTGGCCATGACGACCACCTCCCAGTGGAGGAGGAAGGAGGTGAAGATGGCCACTGCCCCACCCAACCACCCCACCATGCTCGCCACCTGCTGGACACCACCTTATTTATATCCTCTCTCATATATACCTTTATTCATATATGTAATTCAGTCATGTCACTCCTTAGTCTTCGTCTTTCTGGAGAATCAAAAATTCGTTTTTTTTTTAATTTGTCTTAATAAGGAAGGTGTCTAAGTCGTGGGATCATCTTTGTCATCCTCCTGTGTACATATAAAAGTGAATTTATGTCCATTAAACAGTACGGAAACAGGAATTGAACCGTATAATCTAACAGAGGCCTAACATGGTCAAGCTGAATTATAAAATTGTCTTATTGTTAGCGCTTCTTTAAATAAATCCTAGTAGTCTATTTGCTTTATTTCATACATTTATGCATAGTTTTTTTGTTTAAGATCCCTACTACTCATGACTTCTAGATCTTTCTCACATTCGTACTTTGCCCCTTTCAGTATTGTCCAACTGATATCTGATGAAGTCTATTATCAGAACCCTACGTTTTTCAGCATTAAACTACATGCACCAATGTCATCCATTTTAAAAACCTATCATTATCGTCTTGCAAAGTTTTTTTGTCGTCTGAATATATTTTTAGCTCTTTTTGTATCGTTTGTAAAGATGCTGTTTAATTTTATTTTCTAAATCGTTTATTTATACAGAAAACAACATTGATCTCAGGACAAGGCATGTGTGATCCACTACACACCTTTCCAAATGATAGAGACAGATTACTTTGGAACAATTACGTTAATTGGTATAGGCCGACAGAGACCCATTAAAAGTGCATCTTGAGCTGTCACCCACCATGATCACACACTCGCATGAACCTTCCAACAGTGTTCCTTCCAACAGCCCCAAGTTCATTGCTGTGTCTGATCATCTCGGTCAACGGCTTGAAACTTTGTGGTAAAAGATATCTGTTTACGCAAGAGATTTTATGTCTGTATAGTCATTCCACACAGCGTGCCATAGCACGGTGATTTTAAGAGATCATTGTGGGCATCGTGAAATGATGCCTCGGTTTCGTGTTCTACTGTAATAAATTGAATCTGGAAGAACTCCTGACAGTTAATATGGAGGTGCGGGTTGATAATCGTCCCTTTATTATACAGAACCAAATAATTGCCTTCAGCCCATCGCCTGAACGGTCGACCAGTACTTGTGAACAGTGGAGAAGACGAGGATCTTCTCTACAAGGAGGAGGAGGATGCATTAATATGTACGTTGAAGCATCTGAGTTGTTCTCCACGGGTGGAATGACTTCAATCGAGAGCTTATAGCACCACTAGAGCAAACACCACCACAACGATTTATGCTTTACTAGTTTACCTGCCTTAAAGCCAAGCTATGTAGTGTCAATGCTATGGTGAGTGCTCAAAACTCTTGGATTGATTATATCGTCCACCTCGACAACCGAGGTACTTTAAGGGCAGTAAAAAGGTGATTTTTTCCGGAAGTGCCACTGATCTTCATACCAGAAGAAGTGGTACTCGCTCAGCATTTGCCACATGCAGCCAATTTACCACGAAGGAACTTAACAGAAGCTGCATGTCCTGGACTTGCACAGTAAGAGACTCCCATGGCGAGGCTTGACATCCTCTGCTGAGATTAGACGTCCTGGAGGTCTCCACAAGACAACACGGACAGACGTCCTGGAGGTCTCCACAAGACAACACGGACAGACGTCCTGGGGGTCTCCACAAGACAACACGGACAGACGTCCTGGAGGTCTCCACAAGACAACACGGACAGACGTCCTGGGGGTCTCCAAGACAACACGGACAGACGTCCTGGGGGTCTCCACAAGACAACACGGACAGACGTCCTGGAGGTCTCCACAAGACAACACGGACAGACGTCCTGGAGGTCTCCACAAGACAACACGGACAGACGTCCTGGGGGTCTCCACAAGACAACACGGACAGACGTCCTGGAGGTCTCCACAAGACAACACGGACAGACGTCCTGGGGGTCTCCAAGACAACACGGACAGACGTCCTGGGGGTCTCCACAAGACAACACGGACAGACGTCCTGGAGGTCTCCACAAGACAACACGGACAGACGTCCTGGAGGTCTCCACAAGACAACACGGACAGACGTCCTGGAGGTCTCCACAAGACAACACGGACAGACGTCCTGGAGGTCTCCACAAGACAACACGGACAGACGTCCTGGAGGTCTCCACAAGACAACACGGACAGACGTCCTGGAGGTCTCCACAAGACAACACGGACAGACGTCCTGGAGGTCTCCACAAGACAACACGGACAGACGGACCTAGGAAAATACGGATTTTAATTCAAATAAAGATGAATTGAAGTAACCCGAAGCCGACCTTGGAAATAATGGTGGCGGTCTTCACATGGTAGTGCCTGATGATCATGCCGACGATGACGGGGCCCATGATGAAGGCCAGGGAGATCATGATGCTACCGAAGGGGACATGGATTTTCTCGTTGCCATCATCCAGCCACGGCTGCGAATATAGCCAGAGGTTGAAGGGCATCCCACCGAAGGCCATGATGGAGGAGCAAGCCGTCATCATGATGCTGGGGAAATACATGGTGTCAGTGTGTGTATTATTTATTACATTGATAGGACTTAGGGTTTACACTATGGCTTTTATCTAAGTAATTTGTTCAGTAATCTGTTTTGGAAAAGTTTCACATTAAATTGAAACAAAATGCACTTTCGTATGTTCAAAAACTGCATTTTCTTTTGAAACTTGGCAACAGCAGAAAATGGGAGCTTCACTAACCTAACCTTTTGACATATTCCCTAATACCAGCTTGAATAGGTTAACTTTCAACTATAGTTCCACTAAGGTTTTGCCTAGAGCCAATTTTCATTGGATAATAATTTAATACATTATAGGCAGTCAAATTAAACTGAAAGTAAGATATCAAGAAGTAGGGGGAGGAAGATCAGGGAAAAGTAGAAGATAAGAGACAAAAGAAACGGGTATGTATTTCAAGATTTAATAAAAAGAGTTTCGAGAAAGGTCCCGGCTTCATTTTTTGGGCAAGGATATTCCTTAAGTCCTGATCCCTCTGGCTCATTGTTACTCATTTCAGTCCTACTTAAGCTCTGTATGAGTGTATATGACTCGTATGATGGTTTCAGTTAGGTCATGTCTAATGTGTTTAACAACTTATTCAGCATTGTCAAATCTAATTTTTTTTATTTATAAAAAACACAAGGTACAAAGCACAAAACAGGCAGCTGCAAGAAAACCAGAACATGAATACACACAGGACAAACGTAACCAAGTAATAAGACATAACAAAACTAACATACACAAAAAGAACCAATAAGGTAAATACAGGACACAAAGCACAGAACAGAAAACCCCTAAACGGGCACTGGATACATCACACAAACCAGAACGGTACAAAGAAACCGTACAAGAAATAAATAACATAAAACACAATATATAAAAGTAAAACACAATGTACAAAGAACGAGACAGGCAACATCAGAAGAAACAATACAGGAATACATACATGATAAACAGAACAAAGAAACAAGACATGAAAACAACCCAAACATACACAGTAACCAAAAATGAAATACACAAAAGTGAAACACACAAGACACAAAGCACAAAACAAAAAAAACTCCTAAACATAGAATACATAACAAAAACAGTATAAATATGCAACACGAGAAAAAAAGAATAACAGAAAACAGTGACATACATAAGCGGCCACACACCGCCCGTACACAAGGTGCACGGGCGACGCCAAGGCAAAAAGCCAGACAAAAACATACCAGAACAGGCCCACGCAGGACCCATGTACAAACACCCACACCACACACACGCACTCACAAGGACACCCTCCTGTGCACGCAGGCACCGGGAAACAAACCCACACACACATACAAGAGCAAACACCAAGCAGGACAATAAACAAAGAAGCAACACCACACACAACTCAAACACAAAACAACCACACGAATCACTCATACTTATCCGGGTACTACCGTGCCGGAAACCGTAAGTAGTAAGCCTCCCAAACAATCGGGTCGTCTTCAGTAATCGGACGACCCAGAGCTGCACAAGGCAGAGGAATTATTTCCGGCACTCCAATGATAAAACCCTGCGCCCACGGAACCCAAATGGAAGAAGAGGACCACGGAAACAGGACACACCAGGTCATCAAACTCAAAGTTCAAATGGGAATGACCATCGTACACCTTCCCGGTCGAGAAGATGAGAGGGAAGGATTTCTTCCTATGGGGTCATGCACTTGGAAGCACACTGGGCGGCGCACAGGGCCACACACCAGTGCATGCACTAGGACCCACGTCGGGCGCCGCACAGAGCCCTCAGCAGCGCCAGGACCCCCGCCAACAGGAACAGGAGAAGAGGCTCCCCGGTGCACATCCTTCATCAACACGATGAGATCGCGATTACCAAGGGCAACTGCCCATGGAGGGGAGCCACCAGCAGTAGGCGCAGGGGCAGACACAGGAGGCAGCACCCAGCCATCCACAACATCATCAACTACGTCGCACTCATCAGCCCACGCACGGGGAGGTGACGCATCCCTATCCTGACGAGAACGCTTAGGGACAGGCGTTTCTGTTCCTGATCATCGTCGCTGTCACCCCCTGCAGGTCGCGCCCGAGAAGACCCGACGGCAGGCTGCCCCAAAACCGGGGGAGCACAACCACGCAGAATGTCAGCCTCAATGACGTGGGGGACTAAGCCGCCTCCCACCAAGGATACTGGAATCAGAGAACCAACAGACGCAGCTGGCAGAAAAGAAGGGACCCCGCACAGGTGAGGGAGCCCGCGATGACGTCGGAAAAGGCAGAGGAGATGAGGCGCACACAGGCGAAGAATCCCTCGGAAGCAAAGAGGACGACTGTGGGGTTGGAGCCGCACAGACCTCATCACGTGCATAATCACTCACACACTGGCTCACCAGCTGAGGAACCCGGGCCCATCACCGGGTCAGCAGGCGGCGGGGAAACCTCCCACCCACCTCACCACAAGGCGACAGTCCCTGAGCCGCCGACGGGGAAGGGGGGAGGGGCAATCCTTTTCTACACCAGGACCAGACGGAGAAGCAGGCACATCCCAGAGCGAAGACCTACTGAGGAATCCCCACCCACATGCAAGCGTGGAAAATCATCCTCTTGAAATACAGAAGAGGCCTCAGTACGAGGAACACTGCATCCAGCCGCGACATGGCCTTCCCCACCACACCGGAAACAAGTGCGCATCTGACCCTGATAGAAGACCCGCAGAGAGAGCCCACAAAACGAAACCCGGGAAGGAATAGAACCAGTGATCTGAATGATAAGCGTACGAGCACCCAGACGGAGCCCCTGCAGAGGCCCTGCACTCAAAAGTGGTGTACCAATGCCGCAGCACTGCACCAAACCTTGCAAACACCGAACAGAGCTCCGCCTCGGAAGTTCACTGGCACACCGTGGACACGTCATGGGGCCCCACGGATCCGAAATCGTCACCGACACAGCGGTATCAGGAATGGGAACCGTCCCCTCAGCCCAGCAGTTCACAAACCTGAGGTAAACAATTTATGTGGCAAACGTCACTGCCACAGCCACACGGGTAGGCGAGATCTTCTCCAGTCCCAGAAGATCGGCAACTTGCACAGTCAACATGTCCAGGAGCGCAACTTCCACAAGAGGCCAATCCACAGGAGCAGAGAAATCAAGTCGCACAGTATCCACACGAAGTATCCGGCCACCTCTAACCGGCCAGTGTGCGGCCCTGTGTGCCGCCCGGTGTGCTTCCAAGTGCACGACCCCATAGGAAGAAACCCTTTGCTCTCATCTTCTCGACCGGAGAGGCGTACAATGATCATTCCCCTTTGAACATTGAGTATGATGACCTGGTGCGTCCTGTTCCGTGGTCCTCTTCTTCCATTTGGGTTCCGCGGCCGCAGGGTTTTATCATTGGAGTGCCGGAGACCTCAGCCTCGTGCGGCTCCGGGTCGTCCGATTACTAAAGACGACCTGATTGTTTGGGAAGCTTACTGCTTATGCTTTTCGGCTCAGGAGTACCCGGATAAGTATGAGTGATTTGTGTGGTTGTTTTGTGTTTGTGTTGTGTGTGGTGTTGCTTGTTTGTTTATTATCCTGCATGGTGTTTGCTCTTGTATGTGTGTGTGTGGGTTTGTTTCCCGGTGCCTGCGTGCACAGGAGGGTGTCCTTGTGTGAGCGTGTTTGTAGTGTGGGTGTTTGTACCTGTCTCCTGTGTGGGCCTGTTCTGGTATGTTTTTGCCTGGCTTTTTGCTTTGGCGTCGCCCGTGCTCCGTGTGTACGGGCGGTGTGTGGCCGCTTATGTATGTCACCGTTTTCTGTGTTTTTATTTTTTTGTTGGGTATTTCTACCGTTTTTGTTATGTATTCTATGCATGTTTAGGAGTTTTTTTTTTGTGCTTTGTGTCTTGTATGTTTCACTATTGTGTATCTCATTTTTGGTTACTGTGAATGTTTGGGTTGTTTTCATGTCTTGTTTCTTTGTTCTGTTTATCATGTATGTATTCCTGTATTGTTTCTTCTGATGTTGCCTGTGTCGTTTTTTGTACATTGTGTTTTACTTTTATATATTGTGTTTTATGTTAATTTCTTGTACGGTTTCTTTGTACCGTTCTGGTTTGTGTGATGTATCGAGTGCCCGTTTAGGGGTTTTCTGTTCTGTGCTTTGTGTCCTGTATTTACCTTATTGGTTCTTTTTGTGTATGTTAGTTTTGTTATCATGTCTTATTACTTTATGTTTATCCTGTGTGTATTCATGTTTTGGTTCTTCTGCAGCTGCCTGTTTTGTACATTGTATTTCTTTTATAAACAAAAAAATGCGGCATCTTTTGTCAAACTGACAAGATAACAATATCAGTTAATGATTTTTTCGTGGGACAGAGTTGCCAAGTAACACCAGATTACGTAATTTTACCATAGAAGTTCCACCATTTTTTACCCAGTAATTCTAGGTGTTTATGTTTAATTGATTTCCTGGTGTCGTAAGGTTACATGGCAGTACGCACGTAGGGTAATGTGAGTCAGTGTTGAAAGACGAGTCAAACGACGCCCAACACCTAAGATGTAAATGGTGACAATTATATTTATATACCTTGCTTGGTTGATGGGAAAGTTTTCCGTGATTAATTATCACTGATTCTTTGATATTTTCTGGCAAGTGTTAGTGACTGAAGGGAAAATAATGACTTATGAATAGTGTTTTGATTACTGGTTATTATTATTTAATGTGTGGACGATTGCCACATTAATTTTAATTTATTGGCGTCATTATTGTATGACATCGGCATTGTAGCCTATACCAGTAATATATTATTTGGCTACGGAATACACATTCTCGTATTGATTTATTCATGTATTTTCTTGTATATTACCTTGAGAGTGGGCACATTTATTTATGTTCATGACCATTAAGCTGATTAGTTCCTTCAGTTAGGTCTTGGCAATTAATTATTTATTGATCTATATTGTGGACACAATTGATTAGGATTGTTCAAGTGACAGAAAATTATTTCTTTACTGCTAGAATCCACTCAGGGCATCTAAATGTTGTTACCACATAAAATTTTAAATCTGTATTCTCTAGAGCGCAGGCGGGAGAGATACATTATAAATTAAAAATGGAAAATATCAGAGGGATTGGTTCCAAATCTGCACAGAAATAACCCCACATGAGACCAGGAGGCATAGTAGGAAGTGCGAAATAGCCCCGTTGAAAAGTAGAGGTGCAATAAGTATGCTGAAAGAGTATTCTATGATCATCAAAGGCCCAAGACTTCACCAAGACCAAAGCCCAAGGCTGTGGGGACATTGATCCTCGATACCAATGCAAGGTGTTACTCTATGGTATGTAAATGTCTACATTCTTCCTCGTAATAGCAAGTGTTGTAGCTTCATCCGCAATGTCTTTCTCTGGTATTCCTACATGACTTGGTATCCAGTCGATATATATTCGACGACATTGACATTTGAGTGTTTACATTATTGCTATAATAATTGTAGTCAGATAGTTGTTTGTAACATTATTAGGTGTTCTTGTTGCAAGGTTTCAGTGGTAATTTTTGACTTTGTATGTTTAATGACTTGTAGTCGGTGTTTTTAAGTGTGTTCCAACCCTTCTGAATGGGTAGCGTCTCTGTAAAGTTGAACACCAATTTGAGAGTCTCAGGTTCTATTCCCATTGCAGGGCAAAATTGTCTTGGCAACATTTTCTTTCACCTGATAACTCTGTCCACCTTGCAATAAATAGTTAATACCCGGGAGTTAAACAACTGTTTTGGGTTGCAGCCTAGGGAAGACCGGTAGGGGGGGGGGACCTTGATAAGCATAACAGGCTTTTGCTTAACCAACACTTGACATCACCGGACCAGTGTCGCTTCTGTTTCGTGTACACTGGCTGCTTACCTTATAATATTATATATTCGACACATCACCGCTATTGATGATGATGATGATGAAGATTAAGCCACCCAAAAGGTGGCACGGGCATGAATAGCCCGTAAGTGGTGGCCATTTTAAGCCATTACCAGTATCAAGAGCTGATACTGGAGATCTGTGGAGGTGCGAATGCACCCTGCATGATGGGAGATGTCTCCCTTGACATCCCTCCCTTGTGTTAAGATGAAGATGAAGCCACCCAATAGGTGGCACGGGCATGAATTGGTAAATGGTGGCCCTTTTGAGCCATCACCAGTATCAATAGATGATACTGGAGATCTGTGGAGGTGCGACTGCACCCTCCGTGACGGGAGATGTCTCCCGTGTTTTAAACAGATGAAGATGAAGCCACCCAAAAGGTGGCACGGGCATGAATAGCTCGTAAGTGGTGGCCCTTTCGAGCCATCACCAGTATCAAGAGCTGATACTGGAGATCTGTGGAGGTGCAAGTGCACTCTGCGTGACGGGAGATGTCTCCCATGAATGTGTCCAAGATGACGATTAAACCATCCAAAAGGTGGCACGGGCATGAATAGCCCGTAAGTGGTGGCCCTTTTGAGCCATTACCAGTATCAAGAGCTGATACTGGAGATCTGTGGAGGTGCGACTGCACCCTGCGTGACGGGAGATATCTCCCGTGATCACCGCTATTCATATTACGCATATTTACTAGGCTTACATCTCACTGTAACTTGTTTAACTTGACCTCCACCATGACCACCTTTAATTATGTACTGAATAACCAGAGTGACATCACGCATCCCTGGAGTGCACTTACATTATATAATCAATTACTCCTTACACAATTAACTGACATGTGCACTACTTTCTACAAATAAACATTTCACGTAAATTAAGATAAATCGGTCAACTACCCGCGCATATCACTGCCCCTTCATACCTGAGTGCCAAGTCTCCGTCCGCCCAATAAGTTAAGAGGTTGGAGAGTGATCCTCCGGGGCTGCAGGAGATCATGAGGACGCCCAGGGCTTCGTAAGGTCTCAACTTGAAGAGTAGGGAGAGTACGAACCCCGTTAACGGCAGCACCGCGAACTGACCCAACATCCCGATCGCTGCTCCCACTGGTCGACGCACGTGGGACCATATCTGTGAGAACCAAGACCTGCTATTGTCAGTCACAAGAACAAAGTGATTGATTACACACAGAAATTGATTACAATTTCTGTGTGTAATCAAAAAATATACACAATATAATTGTGTAATCAAAGTGCTTGATTACACAATTGCGTGATGCATCAAATGAACAAATCCACAAGGCTGCAGGATCCAGTAAGTTCTGTAGAACTTCGGTTTCAACTCCCTTTGACTATGTCGTAACTCAGTCGATTAAGGCAGCGTCTGGGATGCTCTCGGACGCAGGTTCGAATCCTCGTCACGGCCCTTGTGGATTTGGTCTTTAACAAAGTGCTTGCTCTACTATCTCAGACTGTCTGTAAGTCTTAGGCGTGTTTGGAGGTCTGCTGCGTGTAAACACACACTTGTGTTTTAACCTTCAAACGCCCACTGGATTGCAAATGCTCATTCATTATAACACATTAGGAGGAAAAGACTCGCTTCATAAAGAAAACTTTAGTAAAAGCACTTACTATTTCGAATCCTCCCTAAACTGGGTGAAAACCTTCAAACAAATTGCTCCTGGCTGGTGAGCTTACCTCAATCCAGTTAATAGCAGACCCCATGCCGAGCATAAGGATAAGGGAATTGCAAGTGAGGGTGATGGTGGCAACAAAGTCAAGTGTGTCTTTCCAGGGCTCCCGCCCGGTGAGGGTGGCATTGGCCACCTGGGTCACGTTCCATCCCCCAGGCTCCACTTTCTGCTCCAGCATCAATGACAGCAGATCGGGACCAACAGTGTTCAAACTCGTCTCCGCCATCTGCAGACATTACGTTTCATGCACTACTCTATTATACCACACATATGTATGTGTAACATATGTTTACATGTACGTATTTGGTTGACATTACGTAAAGTTGTTGTTGTTTAAGATTCGCTACTCAGAACAATAAGTTCCAAGTAGCACGAACTATGGTGAACCCGTAACTTACCTGGCACAGGAGCGGGGCAAGAAGCACGGGGTATGGTTAGCCTCGTGGACGGGAGATGTCTCCCATGATTACGTAAAGAGTTTAATGGTTTCTTATATTTAGTATAGCCTTGGTTACAGCAGTCGGTTTGTTGGCAATGTAGTGAAGTGTTGCTATAGTTGAGACGAAGCGTGAAGCAGGGCAGAGAGCTGAGTGAGGCCGGGGGTAGAGAGCCTGGATGCGGGGTGAGTGTGTTGAGCGTCGCGCTCCACTGATGCCGGTGGAAGAACTAGAGTGCGGGACGAGAGTGTAGAAGCTCGATCCGGCCAGAATCTGGGTGGCTGCTCTGTGTCAAGGCTGAAGCGTCTTACGACGATAGGAACTTTACACGTCGAGTGTTACATTGTTGTTGGTGAATGTTGAAGATGTGTGGTATCTCGCAAGCGACTCTACTGAACAACTCTTGGAGTTTAGATGATGATGATGTTATAGATTCAGCTACTCGGAACAAGCTCCAAGTAGCACGGGCTATGGTGAGCCCGTTGTGGACTTACCTGGCACAGGAGCGGTACGTGATGTTTGTGGAGTTTAGACTGACGGATCGATTGATTAATGAACACGGGAGACATCTCCCGTCACGTAGGGTGCAGTAGCACCTCCACAGATCTCCAGTATCAGCTCTTGATACTGGTGATGGCTCAAAAGGGCCACCACTTACGGGCTATTCATGCCCGTGCCACCTTTTGGGTGGCTTAATCTTCATCATCATCATCGATTAATGAAGATTAAGCCACCTAAGAGGTGGCACGGGCATGAATAGCCCGTAAAACTGACCGATGATAAAGATTAAGTCTGCCAAGAGTTTGATCGATGATGATGACTGATAAAGATTAAGCCACCCAAGAGGTGGCACGGGCAGGAATATCCCGTAAATTTGACCGATTTGCTGTCGAAGCTTATATTACAGGCATCAACCTCACCCGACCATCATCTACCAGGTTGGGAAGGGGTGTTAACTGTAATAAGTTGTACACTTGGGGACGTGTAATTAGTGGACCAAGAATCAGTGTAGGACTTCTAGGAATGTGATAACTTAGAGATAGGTTATATATATAATAAACACACCCATCTCATTATCTGCACATAAACTAATGAGAGTATGGAGCACGTATAATTACTTATATAATATACTTGCTACATATACATGAAATGATCTATAACACTGTTCATTAATGCTGAAAAACGCAGAGAGAGGAATGATAAATTGCTCTCAGATCAAAACGGCCGTCTTCAATAGGAATATGGGGTACCACCTCTGGTGCAATTGTAGGGACCCATAGCCTTGGAGAAGGGAATAAAGGGCATTCAGAGAATACCTTGTGGATTCTCACTGAACACTTTAATATTTTCTTCTCCTAACGCCCCTACTTTTATGTTGTGTGTAAACAGGAGCCGCCTCGCATATCTTGAGGTTATCTTGAAATGATTTCGGGGCTTTAGTGTCCCCGCGGCCCGGTCCTCGACCAGGCCTCCACCCCCAGGAAGCAGCCCGTGACAGCTGACTAACACCCAGGTACCTATTTTACTGCTAGGTAACAGGGGCATAGGGTGAAAGAAACTCTGCCCATTGTTTCTCGCCGGCGCCTGGGATCGAACCCAAGACCACAAGCCCAGCGTGCTGTCCGCTCGGCCTCCTATATGCCAATATGCCATATAACCGTATGCCATATGCCAATAACTCTTGGCAGTTTTGTTAAATATTATGTTGTTCCTGTGAGCTGATGTTAGTGTGAGGGACTTACTTGACAGTCATAGTGACGTAGGCGGCAGCAGTTGCCTCTCGCGGGAAGACTTATCCACTCACTAAAAGAGCGTGTTCGACAAAAATACGTACACTTTGTATATAGCTGTACACTGGTTTCTGTAGCACGGGCTCACCATAGCCCGTGCTACATGGACACTTCGTCCTCAGTAGCTAAATCTTTAACAACAACAACATTCTGTAGGAAACTAGTAGAGAAAGATGTGTACAGGTGAACATGTAGTTGTAGGGTATGCGCGCAGAGGTAGGGAATGTTTACATTTAATACACGCATAAAGACAGGTAGTGTGGAGGATATTTATACAGGTAGAAGATATACTCATGGAAGATACATGTATGGATGTGAGAGAGACGCGTTCAACGAGAGGGGGAAGGTGTCTTGAGAAGATGGGCAAGAGTGGATGGGTTGAAGCACAAGATGGTGTTACCGCTCACAGCGGAGGCACAAGACTGACAAGGTTTCTTGGTACACATCCACACTATGACATAGCGACCCCTTCCCCCCACCACCACCACCACCACCACCACCCCCCCTCACCACCACCCCCCCTCACCACCACCACCCCTCACCACCACCCCCCCTCACCACCACCCCCCCTCACCTCCCCCTCACCACCACCCCCCCTCACCACCACCCCCCCCACACCACCACCCCCCCTCACCACCACCCCCCCTCACCACCACCCCCCCTCACCACCACCCCCCCTCACCACCACCCCCCCTCACCACCACCCCCCCTCACCACCACCCCCCCTCACCACCACCCCCCCTCACCACCCCCCCCCCACCACCACCATCGCTACCCACCAGCCATCATTACTACCAAGAAGGCACGAAAAGAGGAAGTTGTAGAAGCTACCTCCATCCACAACTTTTAAGGGGCCCGAATCAAGTTTACCCATTTTCGTTGCATATTTTATATTTAACATTAAATCATAGAGAAAGTTACTACACTTCCGTAGTGCTTGAGTGAAGGTTAAGAAAACACCAAATATATGTGTAACTGTAATATTAAGCCAAATTTTCTGATGAAACATACATACTTTATCATGGAGCTGTTTAACAATGTTAAAAATGGGTTATCAGCCCCTTATTTTTCTATTTTTATTAGGGATATTCTTGTGCGGGCCCTAAGCCTCTGGCTAACATAGTGTTTCTGTTTTACTTAGCTGGAGTATGAGATATTACCTTGATATTATATCGAGTAATTCTGCCTCCTTCAATACACAGAGAAATCACATTAACGCGATATGTCAATGAACAAATCCAACAGGAGCCTTGATGAAGGTTCGAATCTATGCGCTGAGTGTTCTCAGACGCGCTCTAGTCAACTGCACCACGAATTGCGTGAAACCCCGGTTAGGCTTTAGTGGAAGCCTTTGGGTTTCCAAGGCTTCCACTACTGCATCCAGATACTTCGTGAATCTGGATACAGTAGTACTCCAGGGAGCCAGATTCACGAAGCAATTACGCAAGCGCTTACGAACCTGTACATCTTTTCTCAATCTTTAGCGGCTTTTTTTTACAATTATTAAACAGTTAATGAGCTCCGAAGCACCAGAAGGTTGTTTATAACAATAACAAAAGTTGATTGGGAAGTTTTCATGCTTGTAAACTGTTTAATAAATGTAACCAAAGCCGTCAAAGATTATGGAAATATGTACACGTTCGTAAGTACTTGCGCAACTGCTTCGTGAATCTGGCCCCAGGTTGTAATTCTTTTGCCATGTCTTGGTGCAATCGACTAGAACGCGCCTGGGAACACCCAGCGCATAGGTTCGACCCGTCATCACAGCTCCGGGTTGGATTTGTTCGATCATGGTTATCGTATCCTTAGAAAAAAAAACAAAATTCTATAAGACTGAAAATAAAATTTTAGATTTGTTTCTTATAAAAAAATAATTTTATTATTAATCTCATTAAAAAAGTTTTTCAAAATATATTCTCTCATAATTGTAACGCCCGCTAAGTTATGTATTCTTTTCTAAATTTCGTCAAAATCCATTAAAAATTTTAGAATCTACGAATACAAAAAATGGGTTTTTGAGATTTGAATATTCCTCCCAAAATGCAGAATTTCCGATCCTCTACGTTATCTTATAATTATGTAACTTACTTTATACTTGCTTTGATTTATATGTACTGTATTTGCCGGCGTGTAAGACGCACCCTCCCATAGGACGCACCGCTATTTTACAAGGATATTTTGTGAAAAAACTATTTTAGTATGTTTCATCATACATATATTTATCGAAAGATATTTTAAAGTGGATTTTATTCCACAACTCTTACCACCTCTAAGATCAGCTGTGGTGTAGTTGTTTATATTTTGGGCAAGAGAATTGCTAAACAGAATTAAACTTGAAATTCTGGAGGTGATGTTTTGTTGCCGCATCATGCCACCAGGGCGGCGCAGGGCGCGTGGTCCACCATCACAGCGCTCTGTTGATGGTGTCATTCACGCATTGCAAATGGTTGACAGGCGGATAAAAGTTGAACATTCCTTTCAAATTTATAGGATCATTTTTCATTTAGATAATGATTAAATGTGTCTTAAAGGTAACACAGCCGCTAAATAATGTATGACATGTCAGGTGTGGGTTATGTATACTGGGTATGATAATGTGAGCTTCCTTCATAACTGCGGACCTATCATAAGTTTGTGAAAACAGACTGATAACTCTGCTAGCTTTAAATATTTTATTATTAGCGACGATTTTTGTGCCTAGCGAACTTAACCAGTATTCTCGTCAACTCCCTGATTGATCTCATTAGTTCCTTTAAGTTTAACAATTCTAACTCTAGGTCGGAAAGAGTATTATCCCCACTCTTGACAGTTTTCTAAAAATCACCACCTTCCTCGTCGCTTCCAGCTTGCTCTTGCTTCCCTCAAAGCTATAAACCAGGGGTGGGCAACCTCTGGCACGCATGCCAAACTTGGCACGCCGATGACTTGTCTCTGGCACGCAAGAGCACATGTTACCCTCAGCACAGATGCAAGCACATCATCGATCATGCCGATGTATGATGATTCCCCTCTATTTACTTTGGCTCATATTTTATGTAATAAGCCTTTCTAACCTAAAGGCTGCACCCATAACCATAGTGTACACTGACAATCATATCTGTGAAGGCAAAATACTCCATGCCTGCCCACCTTTAAAAATTAATTTCGTAAACTTTGAATTTAAACCCCCACAACATCTCCCCCCCCCCCCTAAACCTCATGTGTTTGAATGCCGCCCGACTTCAGTTTGACGCATATTAATTAAACTCACTTTACTATCTAAATCTAAAGCAGCTTCACCTTCGAAAGCTGAAGAAAGATAAGAATTCTTATGCTCTCCCCTTCTCTCCATTGACGGCCGTAATATAACCAGTGAAATCAACAGTCCCCCACCCCCATGAAGTCCCCGTAATGAACACATGTTCAGACGATCTCAGACTCGTAACTCTCTCTCGCAGTCTTGCTTCGTAGTGTTTCTCAGTTGCTCACTTGCCTCCTCCCCGAGAAAAAGGTCAGTACTTCATCTCCAGGTGAAAATTATTCCCCTTATAAATCAATAACTTTGTGAAACTCAATATCATTGTAAGAATAGTCTTATGGAAGAGATGGTTGCTCTTGCATCACTACCTGAGCGTACTACCGGGGCTGAAATATATAGAACAGTTGTGAACGAATTCTCTACTCGGCAAATTGACATTTCAAAAGTAGTATCCGTCACAACAGATGGTGCCCCAAACATGACTGGTGAGAAGGCAGGATTTGTAAATCTGTTTGCAAAAAGTGTTGGTCATCCACTGATTGGCTTCCATTGCATCATACATGAGGAGGCTTTATGTGCAAAAGCTGGCCTAAAGGAACTGCAAGAAGTGATGCAAACAGTTACCAAGGTTGTTAATTACATTTGTGGTCGGCCTTTAAATAAAAGACAATTTCAAACTCTACTGGATGAGGTAGAATCTGTGTATAAAGGACTGAAAATGTACAACCATGTTCGTTGGCTTAGCAGAGGCTTGGTTCTGAAACGATTTATTGAATGCTTAGATGAGATAAAGCTCTATTTGAACGACCAACAAGTGTCACCAGGAATTTTCTGACATCGTGTGGGTCTGTAAACTGATGTTTTTTGCAGATTTTTGTGAACATTTAAATGAATTGAATATTAAGTTACAGGGCGCTGGTAAGACACTTGATGTTATGTTTTGTTACATAAAAGCTTTTGAAATGAAGCTTAAAGTTTTTAAGAGGGATGTAGATAATGAGAGATTTAGATACTTTCCAAACCTAAAGAGGTACATCAGTGATCTAAAAGATGACAGAACAGACCACAAATGTCTTCAAAAGCTGTTTGTAAACATTATCGAGTCAACAGTTTGGCAGTTCTCTACAAGATTTCCCAAATTCAGAGAACTGGAAGACACAGTCAAGTTCATCAAGTTTCCAGACAGCATCAAAATGGATGAACTAAACTTGCAAATGTTTTCATGGATAGACATGGATGATTTTGAGATGCAGTTGATTGAATTTCAGAGTAGCTCAATTTGGAAGCAGAAATTTGTTGACCTTAGAGTTGACTTGGAAAATATTGAAAGAGAGAGATTAGAGATGAAAGTAACAAAGAGAAATGCGGAAAACGAAGTATTAAGGACTTGGAATACTATTCCAGAAATTTATGGCTGTTTAAAAAACCTTGCAACAGCATTGCTAACCATGTTTTCGTCTACATATGCTTGCGAATCTTTGTTCTCAATTATGAACTTTGTTAAGTCTCGTAACAGGAGTAGCATGACAGATGAAACTAGCGCTGCATGCATATCTCTCAATGTTACTAAATATAAACCCGATGTAAAACCTCTGTCATCAGTTATGCAGCAGCAGAAGTCTCACTGACAGTATATAAAAGGAGTCAACAAGTTTTTTATCTGTTGTATTCTATTAAAGTCACAAAAGCTTAAAGGCTGTTGAAATGTACTTTTGAAGGTTAAATATTTTTTTTTCTGTTTTTTTTATACTATGTTTTACTGCACTGAGGTAATTTATTATTTTTTCGTTTAAAAAGTTCTTAAGAGATACCAAATATGTTCTAAAAAAAATGGTTGGCACGTGGAAAAAGTTTGTGTCAGAGACTTGGCTGATTTCGGCACGCACTCTCAAAAAGGTTGCCCGCCCCTGCTATAAACTATTGTTAACCTTCCTTCAGACAAAGGCAATTTGGTGGTTGTTCTTGACCGTTGGACTATATCCAGAAGGCTGATGTTTTGCTTTCTGACCCCAATAAATCTCTGATTTCTAACCCCCTAGGATCGCCTTAAAACTTCTTTTAACCGTAAACTAAGACAGCTCTCTAGTCTCTGTCCTTTTATACTATTCTTACCTTCTTATTCTTACAATTTTCTTTCTCTTATATGCCTCTCACCTTGTATCTTACTTTCTTGTCTTGTTTATTTGTCTCTTCCACTCTTTCTTTTACACGACTTGATAATGACCCTGGTTGATTTCTGATGTTTGGTTTGTTTTCTGATGTTTGATTTGGTCATTATGTAACCTAAAGGTTGTGCTCAGAACGCAAATCTATCATCTGAACATTCATTTTGCATATCAGTATACATTAATATTTCAGCACCTTAACTCTACGAACTTTGAGTGCACATTTACATCCAGTAACTCGTGAAAGGGGGGGGGGGTGCGTTGGCCGGCACCCCCTTCCTGGAGTACCGGTATAGGAGTCAAACTCGACCCCTTTATGATTATCATCATCGTGCAAAGTTGCGCGAGGCTAGCCACACGGGTTTGGTTTGCAACTTTGGACAGACAGACACAGACATACACATTCCCTTGTATAGATGGATAATTATCCTGTATAATTATATGATTTAAGTTCCCATTATAATAAACATTTATCTATGGTTAGCATAACTGTGGTTATTACGGTTGTTTAATACTTAAGCACAACAGTGTTATTACCACCGCTGTATTATGAAGATCTCATCATAAGTACACATATTGGATTTTTGGGGACAAGTTTCTTCGCGTAGGAAACGTGACTAAAAGTAAATTACATAACCATATATATATTGTGTGTTGAATCCCACATGTAGAAGCCTCAGCCGGCAGCTGAGTATATGACCACGGTTAACGGGGTCTGGCTGGTTTTGCTCAAAATTTTCTGATTTATATTTCTTTGATATTTAGACTATATAAGTACTTGTACTATTGGAACAATATATACCTATCAAAAATTTGGTTGTTAGTAGTTTAAACAATTATTATTGCAGTGATTTGTTTGGCATAATTTGAAAGTGTAAACAAAGTTCTTTATTTCCACTTTTATTAACACTGTTGTGTCCTAATTATTACAGAAAATCATGAGTTTTGCGTTAAAAAATTATAATTTAATAAATTTTAGCAAATATTTATAAAAGTGGCTCTGCAATGGTTGTTGGTGTGTGTGTGTATAGAGAGAGTCGTCAAGGTCGGAGGGAACTACCGGAGTTGTGGAGGTAACAGCTCACACTGCACTTATTAAACTTTAATTTGACCAGACCACACACTAGAAGGTGAAGGGACGACGACGTTTCGGTCCGTCCTGGACCTTCGACTTGAGAATGGTCCAGGACGGACCGAAACGTCGTCGTCCCTTCACCTTCTAGTGTGTGGTCTGGTCATCATACTTTAGCCACGTTATTGTGACTCATCGCCTGCTTAAACTTTAATGTTCTTGCCAAAATGGAGCGTCAAATTCTTAACAATATCCCTTTTAATTATATGACTTTATACTTTCCAATGACTTGTATTTAATTATTTTGATTTCATTTTGTTTTTCATTCGCAGTTGTTGGCGAATTTGAAAACATTTAAGAGTTGTCCGATTTCCTTAAAATATAGGTCAAAATGTTTATAAGAATATTTAAGTTATACAGTAGTATTAAACAAAATTGCGAAAATCCTCGATTAAGATCCGTTTAGCCCATATAAATCCCAAACCCAACACCTGAATGATTAAACACCAGCTTCTTTTGATGGGTTTATTCTTTTGGGGGTTCAGGATTCAGTTGGGGGTTCAGGATTCAGGGGGTTTTCTTCGTCAGATATTAATCCCACTATTCGATCTGGTAACTTTATATTTCTGACTTTATAACATTCCTACTTTAATTTGGGCTGCTCGAGTTGTTTTCAGTTATTTTCTTCTCCTATTTACAATTATCCAACATGTGTTCAGAGGTTTCCTTCACTCCTTGGGGGCCTTCCTCGACGTTTGCCGTGCTGGTGTCGTCGCTGGGGCTGGAGCACCTCCTCTTATACAACTGGTAGCCCATTATGCCAAAGAACGCCTCTAACAGGAGGATGATGCCGTACAATGTAGGGAAGATGAGAATCTGTCCCTTCACCTGTGGGAATATGAGGATAGAAATGATGTCGGTTAGTATTGTTAATAGGGATAGTTGTAGTGGATAGGGTGTGGGAAGATGGGGTAAGGAAGGGGGGGGGGGCTAATTATCAGAGGGCCGTGACCAAGAATTGCACCGTGAAATAACAATAGCCTGATATATCTAAAAGAAAATGCTTTGAAACAATAGCATGGAATTGAATGGAATAGAATGTTCCAGTTCACCTAAGATGCACAATTTACCTGCTAAAATACAAAGCTATAAACAGCATAAGCCGAAGTTCAAATTAACTTAGCTGACCTCAGATACCAATTTAGGACAAGCTTAGCTCATCGTGGTCTAGTGGATGATGAGCCAGCCCGTCCTCCTAAGGTTTCAAAACGTCAAGAAAATGGTTAATTTAAAGTGTCCTAACCTAACAGACTAAGCCAGCGGACCCAAAACAGAAAACGGGACAGTACGCCACTTTCCCGAGCCGTATCAATTTTCTAATAGGACAATGTTTAGTTTTAGTAACGCATACGAGAGAAAAGCAACGTTCTTTGTAAGAGGACAGGTTGGATGAGCATCTGGGATGGTCCGGGTAGAGCGTTCAGTTCTATTCTATTGCTCCAAAAGATTTTCTCTACAATATTTCTTTGTTGAACTGTAAACGCATTTCTTTGCAAAAATGGATTTGTTGTTATAAGGCATTTTGAACTCCAGTTTGATGAGGAAATATGGAACAATATAAATAAACACTGTTATTGGGTGAGGCAGTCTACGTGAATTCGGGTACCGCATAAGCCTTTCACAAATCCTGGTGGAAATACAGAGTTAATCTTTTGATTAGTTATAAAGTTTATATATATATATATATATATATATATATATATATATATATATATATATATATATATATATATATATATATATATATATATATAATATAATATAATATAATATCTTGCCCCAGGCCTGAAGAACCTTAATATTAATCTAGTGTTAAAAAATGATAATACAGTTAAGTCCATGTTAATTAAGAACTCTCCCTCGTCTGTAGCAGGTTGTGTGTACTCCATCCCTTGTAATGAGTGTGCATGTGTTTACATCGGCCAGACTTTCTCCTCTCCCTCTGATCCTCCTTCCCGTCATTCTCCTCCATCTCTTGGCTCTCCACACCGCCTGTCTATGCAGGCTGATGTCCATCGCTCTCCCGGAGATCATGTTGTTCGCTCTCGTTCTTCTTCTGCTATTGAGACGCTAGAGTCTGTTGCCCACTACATTGCTGCTGGGACACCTGTCTCTTTGAGTCAGAAGCGAAAGCCTGGCTCATCTCCTTCCTCCTCCCCAGCAGGTAAGAAGGCTTCGCTTTTCTTCTTCGCCCCCTATCTCTGTCTCTCTCGTTCCATCCCTTCCCGTTTCGGTGGTAGAGCCCCCTGTTCCTGCTGTGGAGGTTTCTTTGGCCCCCACTTCCGTCTCGATTGCTTCCCTTGCCGAGGTGCGCTCCCCTCTTTCTGCCCTTTCTCCTCTCCTTGACCGCCCCTCTCAGTTGTCTCCTCCGGACCCTGCTCGTCCACCTCTGGTCTGTCCTCCCGCTCCTTTCCCTCCTCCTTTACTCGGTTAACCCATGCCCCCTCACCCTGACTTTGCTGACCCTAAGCATCTTTAACGTGCTGTGTTCCTTTTTCACCTTTGATTCTTCTTTGTGCTCTGTTGCTATCCTTTCTCCTTTTCTCGATGTCTCTTCTTCAGTGGAACATTCGTGAATATTACGCCAATTTCCTTTACCTCCAACTTCTAATTTCACAGTTTTCGCCCCTTTGTGTCTGTCTCCAGGAGTTGATGCTTGGTGCTCGTCTTGGTCGCTTCTTTGGCCATTCTTTTCTCTCCCTCCCCCACCCCCCTCCAGCAACAGCCCATAACTCTTCTGCTCTCTTGATTCGTTCCGATGTTCCTTCGTCCTCTTAATTTTCCATCGCCTCTCCACTGTTCTGCCACCCGTGTCTTTGTGCGTAAATGGTACACGGTTTGTTCCATTTATCTCCCCCCAAATGTCCCACTTTCTCTTCCTGATCTTAAACACCACCTAGACTCCTTGCCGGAGCCTGTGCTCCTGCTGGGTGATTTAAATTGTCGACATGCCCTTTGAGGTGATGTTTTGACAAATGCCCGGGGTTGCCTTCTCGAACCGTTCCTCTCTTCTTCCCTGTCTCTTCTGAATTCTGGTGAGCCCCTCATTTTGACTCTCAAACTTGCTCCCTTTCCTGTCTTGATCTTTCTCTTTGCTCGTCGTCCCTTTACTTAGATTTTGAGTGGTGGGTCCTTGATGATCTCCATGGCAGTGACCATTTTCTCATCCTTGTTACCTTTTTCTCTTTTCACCCTCCCCTCTCCTTCCCTAGGTGGCGGTTTGCCGAGGCTGACTGGTGCCTCTTTACTCTCTGTGCTACTATCTCCGACCGCTCCATCCTGCCTCTCCCTCGTGCCCTCCGCTCTATTCATCGCTCTTCCTCTCGGGGAACGCGGAAGTGCGTTCTCTGGTGGAATGTGGACTGTGTTCGGGCTGTCCGCTGTAAGCGTGCAGCCTGGAAGAGACACCGCCGCCGGCAGACGGTTGATCTCTTTTTACAAAGCTTTTTTTGTCACTTTTTGTACGAGCAAAAAGTGACATACTTTTACCCTGTTATTCATTCCTTCATTATTGCCCGTTGGCAGGGTTGTTGATCTTCTGTTGTTGGTAACAAACTGCGTACTCTTAAGCATAGTGTCCTCCATGGCCTTCCGCCTGCCACCGTAACCGGCGATGGGAAACAGCTCTGGCAAGGTTGCGTATTGGCCATACTCACTTAAGTCACGGTCACTTAATGGAATGCCGCCCTGCTCCGTATTGTCCAAATTGCATTGTCCCTCTTACAGTCATGCATATCCTTGTTGAATGTCCTGACTTCCAGGACGAGTGTGTGTCATGCTTTCCGACCATCCCTCGCGGTCACTTGTCCCTTGATAGAATTCTTGGTGAATCGGATACTTTTGATATCGTTCGATATGCGTTTCTGTTTTCGTATTGCACCCTTGGTGATATTTAGCGCCCTTTGATTACTCCACACATTTGATGGTGCTACATAGCCTTCCCGGCTTGGTGCCTTCTTTTGATAATTACTTACTCACCAAGGGAAGAGATGGCGATGGGTACTCGCCAGAGGAAGAGATTTTTATATCGGGGATATTCAAGCGCGGGCCTTACGACTCTGGCTCGCTCACTAAGTGTTGCTTGTTTCTGTTTTACTTGGGCGGAGTGAGAGTATTTATGACTCGTATGGTCCCTTCAGTAAGATTTTGCCCAATGTGTTTAACAAGTTCTGCTCTGTTGACTCTAAGTTGAAATCTTAATGGTTTTGTAACTGTGCACTGTGTTAGATAATGTTCCAGTGGTCTGTCGGCCATTTCTCCACAGTGCTGACGTTTCCTCTCATCTTCCGGAATCTGTAAGTCTATTTCCCATGCACATGGGTATCTAAGCCTGATGCGAGTTAAGTGTACTTCTGTTGTTCTACTCCTCCCTTTCATCAAAATAAGTGGTTCATAGTTGGTTGAATTCTTATACCAACCCGCAGATCCTGATGTTGCAACTGTTGTGTTGAGGTCACTGTACATCATCTGCATTGCTCTATTTCTAATTACTTTCTTAATCTGTGATAGACTCTGTGGTATGTAAATGCCTACATTTCTTCGCTTAGTTGCAAGTTTTGCAGCTTCGTCTGCAATGTCATTTCCTATTATTCCCGCATGACTTGGCACCCAGTTGATAAGTACCCGACAGCCTTGATGTTTGAGTGTTTGCATTAATGATGTGACATTTGTGATCAGATGGATGTTATCACGTATGTGTTCTTGATGCAAGGTTTCAATGGCAGTTCTCGAATCTGTATGTATGATAAAATGTTGTCGTTGTTCAGCAAGTGAATGTTCCAAAGCCTTTTCAATGGCTAGCATCTCTGTAGAGTTGAACACCCGTTTGAGAGTCTCCAACTATTTACAGAGTTTCCTGCTTTAACTGCAGCTCCGGTTTCTTGTCCCTGCTGGTCTACTGATCCATCTGTGAAGTATGTGACGCTGTCGGATGCCAAGTTTGTTTCTATATGCATCTGTGCAATGTTACGTAGCAGATGAGGATTTGTCCGATTCTTTTTTCCTCCAAGAGCCATAATCTTAAAGTCTGCTGGCAGAGATTCCCAAGGGGCTTGCATAACAAAGTTTGCATGTATTTCGTCGACACCCCTCTCAGTGATTGTGCTTGTTATATGGAATGTATTGATGGTGTTTATCGCACAATGGGTCCACCTGTTGCTATTGGAGGCTCTTCGGTCCAGAGTTTGTGCTCCAATGATTATACCTTTAAGTGAACTGATTCTAGGTCTAGATGAGAGATGACGATGGGTACTCACCAGGGGAAGAGAGATGACGATGGGTACTCACCAGGGGAAGAGAGATGACGATGGGTACTCACCAGGGGAAGAGATGACGATGGGTACTCACCAGGGGAAGAGATGGCGATGGATACTCACCAGGGGAAGAGATGACGATGGGTACTCACCAGGGGAAGAGAGATGACGATGGGTACTCACCAGGGGAAGAGAGATGACGATGGGTACTCACCAGGGGAAGAGATGACGATGGGTACTCACCAGGGGAAGAGATGGCGATGGATACTCACCAGGGGAAGAGATGACGATGGGTACTCACCAGGGGAAGAGATGACGATGGGTACTCACCAGGGGAAGAGAGATGACGATGGGTACTCACCAGGGGAAGAGAGATGACGATGGGTACTCACCAGGGGAAGAGATGGCGATGGATACTCACCAGGGGAAGAGATGACGATGGGTACTCACCAGGGGAAGAGAGATGACGATGGGTACTCACCAGGGGAAGAGAGATGACGATGGGTACTCACCAGGGGAAGAGAGATGACGATGGGTACTCACCAGGGGAAGAGAGATGACGATGGGTACTCACCAGGGGAAGAGAGATGACGATGGGTACTCACCAGGGGAAGAGAGATGACGATGGGTACTCACCAGGGGAAGAGAGATGACGATGGGTACTCACCAGGGGAAGAGAGATGACGATGGGTACTCACCAGGGGAAGAGAGATGACGATGGGTACTCACCAGGGGAAGAGATGGCGATGGGTACTCACCAGGGGAAGAGATGGCGATGGGTACTCACCAGGGGAAGAGATGACGATGGGTACTCACCAGGGGCTGGGGAAAGGAGAGGGCGATGACGCTGAGGGCAACTGGTATGTTTTGACTACTAGTTTCTATAGCGATGGTGCGGGCCATTTTATTACTCTGTAATGGTGAACAGGCATGTCATAAATTGTATCTAAATATTAATATATAGGTAGGCTTGCACACACACACACACACACACACACACACACACTCACTCACTCACTCACTCACTCACTCACTCACTGATCTGCTAGAAGCAAGCGGGCGCCCTACCCTTGGACCATCAGTGTGTGTATAAGGGCAGAGTTCCCATGTACTCGGGGTAGATATGAGTTATGCTTTCCATAATATTTCCCCATTATGCCAGGCGAGTAGTGTGTGTCTGGTAGATTGTATTTATCACTCTGCGTAATACAGGCACCAGAGTGCATTAATGTTATATCAATGTATTTCAGACTTTAAGTAATAAGTTTCAGTGAGAACTCTGGGGAGGAGATAGGTACAAAGGTAACGGAACTTACCCGACAGGTGAGTTTAGCGAGGATATAGGCGAGTATGAAGCCAATAACGGGGAGGATGAAGGCGACGGCGTAGATTAAGGTGGTGGCGATAACGAACATGTTCCAGTAGAGAATCAACCAGATGACTAGCACGGTTCCCGCCCCCAGCCACCCCGCCACGCTGGCCACCTGCACGAGACCATCACACTGTATGATGCTTCTGTCTTGCCCCTCACACTCCGCACACTACCTTTTCTGGTTTACACTCAAACTAAAGTGCCTCCGTGCAGAGAGACGGTGCCGAGTGTTACACTACCAAGAGTGAATGTAATTGATGCTTGTGAGCGACGAAAATATTTGTATTAAATATTTTATTATGATTTATTTGTAAAAGATGAACATAATATTAAGTGATGCATTTGTTTGCAGAACTGTGTGTGTGTGTGTGTGTGTGTGTGTGTGTGTGTGTATGTGTGTGTGTGTGTGTGTGTGTGCATACTCCAGGATTGGTCTTACATAAGTGGTATACAGGGTCCAGAACGATTCCTTACACAAGTTTCTAAAGGCAGTTCTTATGTTGGCCAGTCTAGCATATGCCGGTGATGATATCCTTTTGATGTGGGCCTCTGGGGACAGGTTCGGTGTGATATCGACCCCCAGATCTTTCTCTCTATTTGACTCTTGCAGGATTTCACCTCCCAGATGGTACCTTGTGCTCAGCCTTCTGCTCCCTTCGACTAATTTCATTACTTTACACTTTCCTGAGTTGAACTTTAGCAGCCATATTCTAGAACATTCCTCCAGTTTGTCCAGGTCATCCTGTAGTCTCTGTCTGTCTTCGTCTGTCTTGATTCTTTTCATAATTTTTGCATCATCAGCAAATATTGAGAGGAATGAGTCTATACCCTCTGGAAGATCATTTACATGTTAGAAACAGGATGGGTCCAAGTACAGAGCCCTGTGGCACTCCGCTGGTGACATCTCGCTACTCTGATGTCTCTCCTCTCACAGTTACTCGCTGTTTCCTGTTGCTTAGATACTCCCTTATCCACTGGAGCACCTTACCTTTTACTCCTGCTTGTTGCTCCAACTTTTTTAACAGCCTTTTATGGGGTACTGTGTCAAAGGCTTTCTGACAGTCCAAGAAAATGCAGTCTGCCCACCCTTCTCTTTCTTGCCTAATTTTTGTTGCTTGGTCATGGAATTCTATTAAACCTATGAGGTACGATTTACCATCTCTGTACCCATGTTGATGGGGTGTCGCAAAGCTATTTCCCTCCAGATGCTCTACGAGCCTTTTCCTCACGATCTTCTCCATCACCTTGCATGGTATACTAGTTAGGGAAACTGGCCTATAGTTCAGTGCCTCTTGGCTGTCACCCTTTTTGTATATTGGGACTACATTAGCTGTCTTACAGCTTTCTGGTAGGTCTTCTGTTTCCAGTGACCTGTTATACACCATAGAGAGTGGTACACTTAGTGCCTCTGCACGTTCTTTTAGTATCCACAGTGAGATTCTGTCAGGCCCAACAGCCTTTGTCACATTCAGCTCCAACAGATTCCTTTTCACCTCATCATTGGTGAGGTCAAATTCCTCCAAGGTTGTTTGGTTTGCCTCATTTAGTGCAGGGGCTTCTCCTTGTTCTTCTGTGAAGACCTCCTGGAATCTCCTGTTGAGTTCTTCACACACCTCCATGTCATTCTCTGTGTCTGTTCTTTTCTCAGTTTCATCACTTGTTCCTTCACTGCTGTTTTCCTCCTGATGTGGCTGTGGAGCAGCTTTGGTTGGATCTTAGCTTTACTCGCAATGTCATTTTCATACTGTCTCTCTTCTTCTCTCCTCACTCTGAGGTACTCATTTCTGGCCCTCTGGTATCTCTCCCTGCTCTCTGGTGTTCTGTTATTCCTGTAGTTTTTCCATGATCTTTTACTCAATTGCTTCGCTACCTTACATTCCTGGATGAACCATGGATTCTTCAGTTTTTTCGTTTTTCTCCTTTTGGACTTATCTGCAGCTTCTTAGCACTTCTGGGTGACATAATCCATCATATCCTGCACAGTCTTCTTTCTGAGTTCTGTTTCCCATGGTATTCCCCTTAGGAAGTTCCTCATCTTATCATATTTTCCTCTTCGGTAATTTAGTCTTTTCCCTTCCGATCCCATCCTTGGATATGTTATCCCTACCTCGACCAGATACTCAAATATCAATACACTGTGGTCACTCATTCCTAGTGGGGCTTCAAATTTGACTTACCTTATTTCTGATTCATTCAATGTGAATATCAGGTCGAGTCTAGCTGGTTTGTCATTGCCTCTCATTCTCGTGGGTTCTCTGACGTACTGGCTCAGAAAGTGCCTTGTTGCTACTTACAAGAGTTTAGCTCTCCATGTATCTTCACCTCCATGTGGGTCCTCATTCTCCCAGTCTATCTTTCCATGGTTGAAATCACTCATGATTAAGATAGACTCTTGATAAGAACTTAAGATAAAGATAGAACTTAAGAGTCTGGAGCCACTCCTGCAGGCAACTGAAGCAGCTCTATTATATTATTGGTTACCATGTTGTTCCTATCAAACTCCTGTCTGGGTCTTCTGTCGTTTAGTGGAGGGTTGTAAATGACCACAACTATTATCTTAGGTCCATCCATTGTCATAGCTCCTGTTATGTAATCTCAGCCCGTCAAAGCCTGGAATTTCCATCTCGCCAAAACTCCAGTCCTTATCAGCAGGGCCACTCCTCCACCTCCTCTCCCTTCCCTCTCTTTCCTCACTATATGGTAGTCCTTTTTAAACACAACATCTGTTATAACTCCTGACAATTTTGTTTCCGTGAGTCCTATTACATCTGGGTTCTCTTCTTGTGCCCTTTCTGCCAGTTCACTTGCTTTATTGGTAATCTCATCGATGTTTGAGTACATTACCTTGAAGCTCACTTTCCTATATTCATTTTCACTCTCTTTCCCGACAAATGTAGGAAGTTGCTGAATGGGCATTGCTACTTGGGTAGGCTCATCCTTTTGAGAGGTAGTTGCCAGGGGTTCAGGGGAAGATGGGGTGAGGGATGGAGGGCTTAGGTCTTGCCCAGGCCTGCTTGGGTCAGGAAGAATTCCTGGGGCTGGAGGGGCAGGGAGTGCACGGGGTTGGGGGGCAGGGATTGCTAAGGATGAGGGCACTCCCTCCTGTGGTGTAGTTGACAAGGGTTTGGGGGGTGGTGGGGTGGGGGATGGAGGGCTTAGGTCTCGCCTGGGCCTGCTTGGGACAAGACGACGACTAGGTGGGTGGGTGTGTGTACTAGTAGTCATCCATCAGTCTCAGGAGACTAGGGAGACCGGTTGTCGGTCTGGAGTAACAACCTTAGCTTTAGGTTAAGGTTGTCACAACAGTAATCAACTGGCAAGCGGCTAACTTGCTAAAACCAAATTGCTTTGTTTTGGGATCCCCCCGAGGTAGTGAAGCAGCTGCCCATGCAGCACGAGCATATATTCCCAGCGTCTCTGACCAAAAAGCATTGATCAAAATTAAATTTAAAAATGCCATTGGCATGACGAGAAGAGATCCAGTTCTTCTTCCTGTTTACCATCATTTCTGCCTTGTTTATCCACTCGTACTGTTACGCTACAGTGGCGATTCAAAGTTACTTTTTGAACATGAATTCGGATCCTATGAAGGTGTCCAACAAGACAATCCCTTTGCCCAACTATATTTCTGCATAGTCATTAAAGAAGTCACCGAAAGTATGTCCAGTAAGTTTTTGGACAAGTCAACCTAGCTGGCTTTACACATTCCGGAGGACATGAAGAAAACTAAGGAGCAAGGAACCAATCAAACCCTCTTAAGTGTGAGTGTCTTCTCAAACTGAAGTATAATAAATCTACTGAAGGTTGTCTTGAATGGAGTTCATATAATCAATTCTGCAGACAGCATCCTCTTCTAACCTCCTCTGGGATTAAACACCATTGGCAAAATCCTTTTAAAGAATAGTACTAACCAGGAGAGGATGGAAGATAGGATTGTGACTGGCATTGTTTGTGCCAGTCAGGCACAATCCAAAGTCTCCAGTGTCTTGTATTCTCTTTTTGTTGATAAAACTGTTATATTGTTGTTGGTAGTAATAATATCCTATCCTCGTTTATCTAGGCAGCAGGTAGTCATATATTTAGTATTCATTATATACTGAATTGGGGTCTGGGCCGGATGGAGTTATTAATGTTGCTTTATGCTAACACTTCTATAACAAGGGCCAAGTAAAAGGTGGGTTGGAGGGCCCAGATAGAGGTGGGTTTTGGGCCCAGATAGAGGTGGGTTTTGGGCCCAGATAGAGGTGGGTTGGGTCCCCAGATAGAGGTGGGTTGGGGGGCCCAGATAGAGGTGGGTTGGGGGGCCCAGATAGAGGTGGGTTGGGGGGCCCAGATAGAGGTGGGTTGGGGGGCCCAGATAGAGGTGGGTTGGGGGCCCAGATAGAGGTGGGTTGGGGGGCCCAGATAGAGGTGGGTTGGGGGGCCCAGATAGAGGTGGGTTGGAGGCCCAGATAGAGGTGGGTTGGGGGGCCCAGATAGAGGTGGGTTGGGGGGCCCAGATAGAGGTGGGTTGGGGGTAACCTGAAGGTGACCTTAGTGATGATGTTGGCGGTCTTCACATGGTAGTGCCTGATGATCATGCCGACGATGACGGGGCCCGTGATGAAGGCCAGGGAGATCATGATGCTACCGAAGGGGACGTAGATGTCCTCGTTGCCACCATCCAGCCACGGGTGAGAATACAGCCAGAGGTTGAAGGGCATCCCGCCGAAGGCCATGATGGAGGAGCAAGCCGTCATCATGATGCTGGGGAAATAGACGGGGTCAGTGTGTACATTGTTGATTACAGTGATAGGGATTATGGTTTTCCCTATGGGTTTTGCTACTCATTTATAAGTGACATTTTCAGAAAGCTTTGCATTAAATTGAAACTTAAATATTCATCTGTATGTTCATAAAATGATGCGAAATGTGGCGCTTCAAGAAGAAGTGCGTGAAGTTATTGTTCACTCTCTGCCTCGTCTCACTGTTCACACCCTGCCTCTTACTCTCATTGTTCACACCCTGCCTCTTACTCTCATTGTTCACACCCTGCCTCTTACTCTCACTGTTCACACCCTGCCTCTTACTCTCATTGTTCACACCCTGCCTCTTACTCTCATTGTTCACACCCTGCCTCTTACTCTCATTGTTCACACCCTGCCTCTTGCTCTCATTGTTCACACCCTGCCTCTTACTCTCATTGTTCACACCCTGCCTCTTACTCTCATTGTTCACACCCTGCCTCTTGCTCTCATTGTTCACACCCTGCCTCTTGCTCTCATTGTTCACACCCTGCCTCTTGCTCTCATTGTTCACACCCTGCCTCTTACTCTCATTGTTCACACCCTGCCTCTTACGCTCACTGTTCACACCCTGCCTCTTACTCTCACTGTTCACACCCTGCCTCTTACTCTCATTGTTCACACCCTGCCTATTCTCGTGAAGAACAAGTCATTGAAACTAAACGTTCAGAGGAAAGTCAGTAGTGTTATAATGTTCTTGATCAGTACGTGTCCACAAGCTCCTTGGTAATGGTTAATGAGACCGCGAACTCTTTGGTAAGGCTTAATGAGACCACAACCTCCTTGGTAATGATCAAGGAAAGATCACTAAAAATACTACGGTACTTTCAACACAGAAACATTATATATAGTTTAAAAAAAAATCTCTCGATTCTAAGTACACATCGCGTAACATTGTTTACCTGAGTGCCAAGTCTCCGTCAGCCCAGAAGGTGAAGAAGTTAGAGAATGATCCTCCGGGGCTGCAGGAGATCATGAGGACGCCCAGGGCTTCGTAAGGTCTCAACTTGAAGAGTAAGGAGAGTACGAACCCCGTTAACGGCAGCACCACGAACTGACCCAACATCCCGATCGCTGCTCCCACTGGTCGACGCACGTGGGACCATATCTGTGAGAACCAAGACCTGCTATTGTCAGTCACAAGAACAAAGTGATTGATTTACTATCTCAGACTGTCTGTAAGTCTTATGCGTGTTTGGAGGTCTGCTGCGTGTACACACACATTCAGTGTGTGTTCACCTTCAGAAGCCAAGATGGGCACTATCACACATGATCTATAATACATTAAGAAAAGACTTGTACTACACATAAAAGTAGTAGTCAAATCAGTTATTTAATATCTCTATGCCCAATTTTGGGGGTATTAATCTAAATATATATTTTAAATTGACTACCAATTATAGAAACCCAACTGTTTCTATAATCCGGGGATTATAGAAACCTTTTAACCCAACAGACAGAGTTTTAGTTTCCGCTAAGTTGCCACCCTTAAAAGGGTCTCGGGGTCTGACCTGAAAAGTTCCCACTAAGATGCCACCCGTTTTGGGGAAAATATTTCAGAGTCCCGCTCCGAGATGTCATGATTTTAGGAAAAAATATTTCAGAGTTCCCATGTTCATAAAATACATTCATATTAGTTAAGGAATTCTTATAGGAGTAATTCAGAGCAAAAGTTACAGCATCGGTCTTAGAGTTCTTGTGGGGAAAACTCAGTTCCAAAAGTCGTCACTGCGGTCTTAAAGAGTTCTTGTGGAGAAAAATAAAATCTACGGACTTGAATTTGTTTTGAAAAAGTGACCATTACACACAGAAGTCACAATAGCGTGATGCATCAAATGAACAAATTCACAAGGGTCGTGACGAGGATTCGAACCTACGTCTGGGAGCATCCCAGACGCTGCCTTAATCGACTGAGCTATGACATGGTAAAAGAGTTGAAACCTAAGTTCTACTGAACTTACTGGATCCTGCAGCCTCTCCGAGGCACAAACCAGGATTTTACACAACTCCCCCCCCCCCCCCCCCCATGCACTCGAGCTATGTCAATAGGCCGTTCTCCCTCTTCGCCCTTACTTCATTACACTCCGGGATGTTTGCGGACGTAGATTCGAATCCTCGTCACGGCCCTTGTGGATTTGTTCAAGTTACCATTAGTTAGTTCTTGGACCCAGCTATATACATTTATCAGTGTAGTTTTGCTTATAAGTTGTATTCCAGACGTAGTAAGAAAAGAAAATAGTTACCGAGTTCTAGCTCCTGTTGCCGCTTTAGTTCATTCGTCCAACTCCGTTAGTATCTTCCCAATTTCTCTAAAATTTAAAATGTTTATTTCTGACGTAGTAAAAAAAAAAATTTAGTTACCGAGCTCCGGCTCTTGTCCCTGCCTTAGGCGACAAGGGGACACAACCCTCTTACAACTCGGATATTAACCGATCAATTTCCCTGAGATTTAAACTTGCTGTATTTCTGAAGCAATAAACAAAATCAATGCAGTTACCGAGTTTCAGCTCCCATCATTAATAACGGATCACTTTCAGAGATTTAAAACCGCTGAATTTCGTACTTAGTAAAATAGATCAAAGCAGTTACCAAGCACCAACTCCTGTCCTCCACCCTAGATCAATGTTAATCAAACATAATATTCCAGATCATCAACAACAACAAGTGAGGAGTTCTCAACCTTCACCTTAGTAAACAAGAGTTTAGCCATACCCCTCATCACACCTGTAAATAAACACCCTCCGGTAATTATCACACGGTCATGCATCCCTTATCTCCCCCCCCTCACTCCCTCCCTCCATTTGTCCCGATCCCATCTGCTTCCCCACCTTCCCCTCCCTCACCTACCCCTCCCTCACCTACCCCTCCCTCACCTACCCCTCCCTCACCTACCTCTCCCTCACCTACCTCTCCCTCACCTACCCCTCCCTCACCTACCTCTCCCTCACCTACCTCTCCCTCACCTACCCCCCCCCTCACCTACCCCTCCCTCACCTACCCCTCCCTCACCTACCCCTCCCTCACCTACCCCCAGCTTGCTGCCCCCCTAAATAATTTATAACTAAATAATATGAAAACTAAATAAATAGGAACTAAATAATTTGTAATAAATAACTTTTAAATGGCTAAATGAATTTGTAAATAACTAAATAAATATTTTGTGGGAACTTGTTGACAGTCAGTAATGCGGTTGATAATACATAACAATGAATTAATTACTGAGTGACAGAAACGATCGTACATTTGATTTTAAAGAACGAGAGAATGTGTAAGAATGCGATAAATGCAGTGAACACGTGGGGAATTTGTAGAGAATATGAAAGAGAATGCGAAGAACACGGAGAAATAGGCGAAAATGTGAATTGCAGAGAACATGCTGAGAACATGAACAATGTATAACAAGTTGTTCAGAGAACATGCTGTGAACATAAAGTATTTGTGAACACACAAATACGGTAAGATTGTTGGTAATAACTGTTTTAAAATTCTGGGGAGAGGGGAGGTTTGGGTGGAGTTGGGGAAGGGGTGCGATGTGAGATGTGGGGAAGTAGGGGGTGAGGAGGGGGGGGGGGGGGAGATAAGGTTGCAGGGAGTGGGGGAGATGAAGGAGGAAAGTAAGAGTGGGCGAGGCACGGGGAATGGAGACTAGGAGAGAGGGCAACCCGTTCTCGCAAATTTAATAAGTCAATATTGACTTATTAAATATGTGCATAGGTGACATACTTAACATAATAGATACCCTTAAAAAGATTCATAGAAAACACCGACCTTACCTAACCTTGTTAGGTCGGTGTTTTCTATGAATCTTTTTAGGGGTATCTATTATGTTTAGTATATCACCTATGCACGTAGTTAATAAGTCAATATTGACTTTACGAATTTGCGAGAACGGGTTGGAGAGGGAGGGAAGAAGTCAGGTGTGGGGGGGAAGATATGGGGGGCGGGGAGTTTGGGGTGAGGGGGGAGATAAGGGGTGCATGACCATGTGATAATTACCGGAGGGTGTTTATTTACACAGGTGTGATGACGGTATAGCTAGACACTTGTTTACTTTGAAAAGGTAAAGGTTGAGAACTGCTCACTTGTTGTTGTTGATGACCTGGAATACTCTGCTTGATGAACATTGAACTAGGGCAGAGGACAACAGTTGCTGCTTGTTATCTGTTTTGATCTATTTAACTAAGTACGAAATGCAGCAGTTTTAAATCTAAGGGAAATTGATCTAACTAAGGCGGGAACAGGAGCTTGAACTCGGTAACTCTATTTTCTTTTCTTACTATGTCCGAAATATGACTTTTTTAAATTGGGTTACAATTGGGCTACTAGTAGTAAAACTACTTATATAGAGCCGGGTCCAAGAACCAACATGGGAAGATCTTTTTAAAATATCTGCTTAAGTTCATAGAGCATATTTTTCTCCATAAGAACTTTTTAAGACCGCAGCGACTACTTTTGGAACTGAATTTTCTCCATAAGAACTCTAAGACCGAAGCTGTAACTTTTGCTCTGAATTTCTCCTACAAGAATTCCTTAGCTTCTTTGAGTGTATTTTATGAACATGGGAACTCTGAAATGGTTTTCCTAAAACCATGACAACATATCTCGGAGCGGGACTCTGAAATATTTTCCCCAAAACGGGTGGCAACTTAGCGGGAACTAAAACTGACAAAATTCAGTCTTAAACGGGTGGCATCTTAGTGGGAACTTTTCAGGTCAGACCCCGAGATCCTTTTAAGGGTGGCAACTTAGCAGAAACTTTACCAAAAACAAAAAGTTCCTGCTAAGGCGTCAACCCACTACTAGTATTAACCCTTACCATTATGTACTATTTGATAAGTGTCGTCCACAATGCAAATAATGGGCACGTACCCAACAGCAATTTTGGCATAAAGTTGGGCGAGGCTAGCAACAAACGTTTGGCCTCCAGCCTTGAACATACAGACATTCTTATTTATAGATATTGATGTAAACTTTGCAACAGCATGTTAACCTCATGCAGTCATTTGGAGGCGAAAACGTTCAAGCACATTCCAAATATCCTCAAGAAGAATAAATAGAACGTGCAGGTCCATGGTAAAGGCTGATGAGCTTACCTCAACCCAGTAAATAGCAGACCCCATGCCGAGCATGAGAGTGACGGTGTTAGTCGTGAGAATGATGGTGGTGACAAAGTCAAGTGTGTCTTTCCAGGGCTCCCGCACGGCGAGGGTCGCATTGGCCACCTGGGTCAAGTTCCATCCCCCAGGCTCCTCCACTTCCTTTTCCAGCATCAATGACAGCAGATCGGGACCAACAGTGTTCAAACTCGTCTCCGCCATCTGCAGACATTACGTTTTATGTACTTCTTTATTATGTACTAGCAATACCAGGCCACACGTTGCTGTGGGTCAGCAACGTATGTACGTTGCTGAGCCACAGCAACCTTCCCTGTCCCCCAGTCCTCCCCACCATTCCCCCCTCACCTATCTCCTCGGCCTCCCAACCATTCCCCACTCCACCGTCCCCTCTTCCTTCCCACCATGCCCCACTCCCTGTCCCTTTGTCCTCCCCACCATTCCCCATTCCCCTAACCGCTCGTCCCCACCATCCCAAACTCCCCCGTCCCCTCGTCCCTCCCCATTACCCCCTCGTCCTCCCCACCATTTCTCACTTTCGTCCCCTCGTCCAATACCTTCCCAAATGGTCTGATGTTCCCATCACGGAAATATAAGAAAAACAGTTAATTAAAAAAAAATCCAATGCAATTCACACAAAATAATTAAATCAAAATGAAAATAAATCAAAATCTCACGGGCTCACCATAGCCCGTGCTACTTGGAACTTTTTGTTCCAGGTAGCGAATCTTTAACAATAACAACAACAATCAAAATCTATGAAAATTCAATTTATCAATGCAATCAGAAACATTGAAATGGAATTGTAGCATATTTAGTATAGCATGTGTGTTGCTCTTACATGCAACAGATGGCGCTGTTTTTCAAGAAAAGCATAGTTTTACCTGTCACAGGTGTGGCATCTATACTTATATTTACGAAATGAATGGTAGAGTAAACAACACAGCTCAATTCCAACACAGTCACACAAAATAATTAAATAAAAAATAAAATAAATCGAAATCTATGAAAATAAAATTTATCAATGCAATCAGAAACATTGAAATGGAATTTGTGACATATTTATTATAGCGTGCATGTTGCTATTATGAGCCACAGATGGCGCCGTTTTTCAAACGCATGTTTTTACCTGTCAGAGGGGTGGCATCTATATAGCAGGTATATAAAAAGGCGCACCTATTCGAATGTAACGCTGTCAAAATTTTAAAGCAATCGGTGAAGAACTTTTGGAGATTTCAGCATGTGTTGCTCTTACGTCCAACAGATGGCGCTGTTTTTCAGAAAAAGCATGTTTTTCATGTCACAGGTGAGGCATGCATATAATAGATATATAAGAAGATGCGCCTATTCGAATGCAACGTTGTTTCAAAATTTCAAAGCAATCGGTAAAGAAGTTTCGAAGATTTCCCTCACATGGAAAAACTCGTGAAAAAAACAGTTTTTCAGAAAAAACGTGTTTTTTTTTTACCGTCACAGACGTGATATCTATATAGTATGTATATAAAAACCTGCTCGGATGTGAATGGAACGTTGTGTGAAAATTTCAAAGCAATCGATGAAGAACTTTTGGAGATTAACGATTTTGAACAAACGAACATTTCAATTTTTATTTATATCGATTGTGCGCGTGCGTGCATGGTAATGAAGTACTACAGCCATATTAGAATGCATCTTTAAGATGCATTCTCATAATCATGTTCATCCTATATGATTTTTGATGTTCTGTAATTAAGTTTGATACAAAATTCATATCTTCAGAGTTAATACAGATTTTGTACTCGTGAAAGTATTATTAACGACCTCTTCAAGATCTTTCTTCTCATTCACATCTAATATAACCACTCCAACGTGTTTCAACTGCTTCACCCCACTTATGATAACTCCCTGGTCCTTATGTGTTGTGATACCTGAAGGTAACGGTGACAGTCACCGGCCAGGAGCACGTAACATTGTCTTACATGGTGAGAGCCGGTGATGGCACCGTACTCTTACTGATCTGTACAGAATAGTGATGTCATCATAGATAGTCCCTAATCTTTCTTATTGTTTAAGTGTGGTAAGGTGGCCTGATTGCTATCCTCTGCGTATTGTGTCCAACTTCTTCCATTAAGAAAAGATATGAGAACACGCTTTTTTTTTTTTACTTCCGACATGATGTTTTAAAACATTCGTGTAATCAAATCAATCATGATTTTTTATCGAGACAATTTCTTACGTTTTGTGAGCCGTTGAAAAGATAAAGAGGTGCAACAGATTGTATTGTGTTGGCTGTTTCATCAGAGCAGCAATACACCCAACTTTGAAACACTTAACGCCAACACAAGTGTGCTATTTGTTGATATTTATGATAACGGGTCATACATAACCCGTCTCTCGCTTTCATCTGACCCCTACGCCTTTCCCGTATAAAATTACTAGCCTTATGTAGCTTTATACGAATGTTACGAACTCCTCGGACAAGAAAATCTTAGTAGGCGCTCCACCGCCGCCCCACAAATACGACACCTACTCGGTACACGACCTCCTCATGAAAGCCACGTCACCAAACTCCAACGACAGCACAGCTCAGCCAAGGTCTCGGGCAAAGAAAAATCGGAAGACCTAGAGGTCTTCACTAACCCCACCAGTTCCTTAACTGGTAGAGCCAGCCCTCCGGGGCTGAAACCCACCATGAAGACCCCCATCCATCCCCAGATCTCTAGTATCAGCTATTGAAAAAGATAGTGGCTCCAAAGAGCCTCCACTTACAGACTCATGATAGCCCGTGCTATATGTCATCACTGCCCGCGAAGACAATAGGTAATCAAACAACTGGCCGAGTCGAAGAGAGCTGAACCAGCCGCAGTCGGCGCCACCAGCATCACCACAAACGTTGTAATACCTACCAGCCACCCGGAGGCCTTCCCGGTCTTACCTGGAGGAGGCTCCACCCACCAGACACTCCATCCTCCATTCCTCCCACTAGGGCAGTACTGGTCAGTCAGCTAATGCCCCAAGAACTCTCTGGAGTCAGCCCCTGCCCCTCTCTGGAGATTCCTTCCCGAGAGGAAATCATCAAAGGCCTAATCAGGCTCTCAGACTTTCTGGGCCCAGCAATGACCGGTACGTCACGATACTTAAGTCGCTGTTCGTCGCCAACAGTCTAGACACCATCACTGCCACAGAAGAGTTAATCTCTGCCTTTACGGCAACAACCTCTATCCAGACTTCAACACCACCTATAGCACCAGACGCACAAGCAGCAGCACCCACCACACTGGCTACCAACGCGCCAGTGGAAGCGACAATCAGTCTTCTCAACCCTGTCGCTCCACACCACAAGCAAATGCACAAACGCACGCATGTTGTGCAGCCCACACGCATGCTGCACACCCCACACGCATGCTGCACACCCCACACGCATGCTGCACACCCCACACGCATGCTGCACACCCCACACGCATTCTGCACACAGCATACCTGTACCCAGGACTCCAGCAGTGACTACACACAAACCACTTACCTAGGAGGCTCCCTCTGACTCGTCGGACGAGGAAGTCCAAGTCGGAGGAACACCTCCACGCCTGAGAAACGACAGCCACAACCTACAAGCATCTTCAACGACCGTGGATGACACAACCGCCATGCCAACAAGCAGTACTGCACAAACGAAGAAAAAATACAAGACGAAGAACTAGAAACGTGAACACCTCTTGTTCAATAGGTGAAAACCTACATCCCCCTCTTTTGGGGGTAGGGACCTAGTTACGCCCGTTTGGAACATCGGCCAAGAATCAAGACTTCATCTCCACCGCCAGAAGAACCGCCACAAGCCACCCTTCAAGACCCTCCTCCCGCCTCGTCCCCTTGGAGTTGTTTAGCATTATAATCCCCTGGTATGCAGCTGGGTTTAGCCCTGGCGCTATCTCTACTTCAGCGGCTTCTCTTCAGCTTTACCCACTTCAATGCTCGCCCGAATGGGGGCCTTATCATATATCATTGTCCTTATCGTAGCTTTATTAATTATCGTTACCTAAATGTTATCTACAGATTCAAGTCTGTTCAAGTCTGTGTTTCTCTACACTGGACTCCCATAGTATGTAATCTGTGGACCTCAACCCGGCTTCAGTTGTAGTTGCGTTATCAATATTAAACTCGAGTGGTAGTCTTATATAATTCAAATTTATTATATTGGCTAAGTTATGCATACAAATTGGATAAGTTTAAGATTCAGAAAATATCTGGGTAAATATTGGTTTGGAAATAGGTTGAGGTTGATTTATGGAATCAATTGGTAAATTGTTTGAAGCACAGGTTAGATGAACGATATATATATGAATGAGTTTGGTTGTGTGTAAACAGGAGCTGCCTCGCATATGCCAGTTACACTTGCATATGCTTATTACATATGCTTACACTTTAGTTAAATATTATGTTCTTATGTTCTTCTATTCTGAGCTGATTGTCCTGATAATTTGTAAGTGTGAAGGACTTACTTGACAGTTGTAGTGACGTAGACGACAGCAGTTACCTCTAGCGGGAAGATTTATCCAACCACTAAAAGAGCGTGTTCGACAAAAATGCGTACACAAAGAGGTACGAAACTAGTACAAAAAGATGTGTACAGGTGAACATGTGGTTGAACGGCATGCGTGCCGAGGTAGGGAATGTTTACATTTAAGATACGCACAGAGACGGGTACAGATCTTGTGTAGAAGTGAGTGGGATGTTTATACAGGTAGAAGATGAAGATATGTGAAAAAGATGCGTTCAACGAGAGGGGGAAGGTGTCTTGAGAAGATGGGCAAGAGTGGATGGGTTGAAGCACAAGATGGTGTTACCGCTCACAGCGGAGGCACAAGACTGACAAGGTTTCTTGGTACACATCCACACTATGACATAACCACCCCTTCCCCTCCCCCCTAACCTGGGTCCCCCACCGCTACCCACCACTCACCATTGGTACCTACCCCCATACACACATCTTGGGCAGTAATGTGCTCGACTTGGGCGATGAATGTTCGACTTCGCCAATAATTTATTTTGCCTGATGGCAAAATAAAAGTAATTTCCCCACTTGCAACAATAGGAATAATGATCTTTGTCAATATGTGATAAGTCACCTTAAATAATAGAAAATAACCAAAGAGCTATCTTAGGGTAGATTTCTTCCATAAGACGTAGAGAGTGAGGATAATTGTACCAAAACGGGATATTCGTAAAAACTGATTGTGTCAACAGGTGAGGTCTCCAGAGACCTTAGCCTAGAGGACACAGTAGTGTCTCGGGTTGAATAGCGTCTTACCGTGTCGTGCCTCGAGGGTGTGGCTCGCGTCTGACAGTCACCAGGATGCTGGTTCAATTCCTACTCTGCTCCAGTGATTTTCTCATTTATAAATGTAGCTTTGAAGTGTAATTCTTGAGTATACAGATTATAATTATAGATATTTCATATTATGTTATTGTTATGACTTTCTCTTAGGTAAATAATTTACTGTAAATTTGGGTAAACTAATCCAACTATGTGTAAAACCAACATTTATAAATATAGTTATTATTGATTGATAACCCTTTCCTCGATAGTTACCTTTACAACTGCCATCATTTTCACTGCTGCCATCACCATCACAGCTAATATACCTCCACAGGTGCTATCTTTTTTATGGTTTCCATCACCTTCACGGCTTCCATCACCATCTTCACGGCTTCCATCATCTTCACGGCTTTCATCATCTTCACGGCTTGCATCACCATCACCTTCACGGCTTGCATCACCATCATCTTCACGGCTTCCATCATCTTCACGGCTTCCATCATCTTCACGGCTTCCATCATCTTCACGGCTTCCATCATCTTCACGGCTTCCATCATCTTCACGGCTTCCATCATCTTCACGGCTTCCATCATCTTCACGGCTTCCATCACCTTCACGACTTCCATCACCATCTTCACGGCTTCCATCACCATCTTCACGGCTTGCATCACCATCACCTTCACGGCTTACATCACCATCACCTTCACGGCTGTCATCATCACCACGGCTGTCATCGCCTTCATGTTTGGCCATCACCTCGATAGCTACCATCCCTCCACAGGTGCCATCACCTCGATAGCTACCATCCCTCCACAGGTGCCATCACCTCGATAGCTACCATCCCTCCACAGGTGCCATCACCTCGATAGCTACCATCCCTCCACAGGTGCCATTACCTCGATAGCTACCATCCCTCCACAGGTGCCATCACCTCGATAGCTACCATCCCTCCACAGGTGCCATCACCTCGATAGCTACCATCCCTCCACAGGTGCCATCACCTCGATAGCTACCATCCCTCCACAGGTGCCATCACCTCGATAGCTACCATCCCTCCACAGGTGCCATCACCTCGATAGCTGCCATCCCTCCACAGGTGCCATCACCTCGATAGCTGCCATCCCTCCACAGGTGCCATCACCTTAAACCCTACCTACCATCACGTTTACCACCTCCACCACCTCGGCCAACACCATCACTGCGGAGTTTATGACCCCCACACTAACTACAACGTTATGCCTCCACTTACCTTTATTCATGTAGTGTGTTGAATGATATCTGGGAAGACTGCCAAACGTCTACAGCCCCGCTCCTGTGCCAGGGAAATCCACTACGGGCTCGCCATAGCCTGTGATACTTGGAACATTTGTTCCGAGTAGCTGAATCTAAAACAACAAGCCAAATCATCTTCTATCTTCACTATCGTCCTGTGACCTCCGACGGAGCAGCAGCGTGATGCCCACTACACGCCGAGGACACGCTTGAAGCCCACCAAGACGCCTTGACTCCCGCACGTCTAGGCCAAGCCTAAACCGGACACTGTCCTACTCGCCCTCTCTCGCCCGTAAGATCCAAACGGAAAACGGAAAATCTATTAACATTCTTGTGACTCCAGACAATATGTCGTTTCGTTAATCTTGGCCATTGAGGAATGCGTGATGGCAGTATCAAGAAAAAATGGTCATAATACGCCACATTGTGCGGCGGAGCTCAGGCGGAGTAGGTGTCCAGACGTCCATTAGGCGCCAGTATGGACCTGGAGCTTGCTGGTAGTGGAGTGATGCTCCTGGCTTCCCAGCGCCTGGATTATGTGATGTGAGTTACCCGAGACGTCGGACTTGTCTACCAAGAGCTTGGTTCTCATTGGCTGATTGTCTCAATTCTGCGTTCCATTGGTTCCACCATAGCGACCCAAGTGTCCATCTCGTCTGTCGTTTGCGAACACTTCTGGAGGGAGTTTTGGTGCAGATGACGTCACACCTTATACGTCACACCTTACACGTCACACCTTACACGTCACACCTTACACGTCACACCTTACACGTCACACCTTACACGTCACACCTTACACGTCACACCTTACACGTCACACCTTACACGTCACACCTTACACGTCACACCTTACACGTCACACCTTATACGTCACACCTTACACGTCACCTAAAAAATAAAAAATTGTTATCGTCGCCATGTCACCACCATTCACATATACTCCTGATTTTCATTCCTCTCCCCCGCTGCATTACTCCACCTCCTAGGTTCCATTCCTCTTTTTCGCTTTTTGGCAGTAAATTATAAATTCGGGATGATCAGTTGTAATATACTTACTATTTTACCTGATCAACACGAGTTGATCGGTCATTGGTGTTCCCTGTCAGGATGTTACAGTAGTGTGCTGGGTGACCTCGAGAAGCTTCAGAAGGGAAGTGACCTCACGCACCCGAAGATGAAGGTGCTGCAGGAGGAAATGGCTCGCACCACCCACAGTGGGGACTCCAGCGACGCCGAGACCAAGGTCAGACATGACGTATCCTCTTGTATGCTTTGTTGATATTCCACATGTTATTGCTATATAATTATGATTTAAACTTCCATATGGCATATTCCCCAGACCACAGAGATGGTTACATCAATAATTTTAACTCGAATATACTCTTTTATTTCTTCTGTACTTGAGAAGAAAGTGGAAAAGAATTTACTACAAAGTTCATTTTACAGTTTTATTTGGCCTGACGCTAAGGTATGGGCCAATAGTCTTTCTACAGTTCCCTTATTGTTATGTTCTAATGTTGGCTGGTGCAGTGTGTGGCGCCTATTGTCCTGGTCATGAGGCTGGTGCAGTGTGTGGCGCCTATTGTCCTGGTCATGAGGCTGGTGCAGTGTGTGGCGCCTATTGTCCTGGTCATGAGGCTGGTGCAGTGTGTGGCGCCTATTGTCCTGGTCATGAGGCTGGTGCAGTGTGTGGCGCCTATTGTCCTGGTCATGAGGCTGGTGCAGTGTGTGGCGCCTATTGTCCTGGTCATGAGGCTGGTGCAGTGTGTGGCGCCTATTGTCTTGGTCTTGAGGCTGGTGCAGTGTGTGGCGCCTATTGTCTTGGTCTTGAGGCTGGTGCAGTGTGTGGCGCCTATTGTATTGGTCTTGAGGCTGGTGCAGTGTGTGGCGCCTATTGTCCTGGTCCTGAGGCTGGTGCAGAGTGTGGCAACTATTGTCCTGGTCTTGAGGATGGTGCAGTGTGTGGCAACTATTGTCCTGGTCATGAGGCTGGTGCAGTGTGTGGCGCCTATTGTCTTGGTCTTGAGGCTGGTGCAGTGTGTGGCGCCTATTGTCTTGGTCTTGAGGCTGGTGCAGTGTGTGGCGCCTATTGTCCTGGTCCTGAGGCTGGTGCAGTGTGTGGCGCCTATTGTCCTGGTCATGAGGCTGGTGCAGTGTGTGGCGCCTATTGTCCTGGTCATGAGGCTGGTGCAGTGTGTGGCAACTATTGTCCTGGTCATGAGGCTGGTGCAGTGTGTGGCGCCTATTGTCCTGGTCATGAGGCTGGTGCAGTGTGTGGCGACTATTGTCCTGGTCTTGAGGCTGGTGCAGTGTGTGGCAACTATTGTCCTGGTCATGAGGCTGGTGCAGTGTGTGGCGACTATTGTCTTGGTCTTGAGGCTGGTGCAGTGTGTGGCGACTATTGTCCTGGTCATGAGGCTGGTGCAGTGTGTGGCGCCTATTGTCTTGGTCTTGAGGCTGGTGCAGTGTGTGGCGACTATTGTCCTGGTCATGAGGCTGGTGCAGTGTGTGGCGCCTATTGTCCTGGTCATGAGGCTGGTGCAGTGTGTGGCGCCTATTGTCCTGGTCATGAGGCTGGTGCAGTGTGTGGCAACTATTGTCCTGGTCATGAGGCTGGTGCAGTGTGTGGCAACTATTGTCCTGGTCATGAGGCTGGTGCAGTGTGTGGCAACTATTGTCCTGGTCATGAGGCTGGTGCAGTGTGTGGCGCCTATTGTCCTGGTCTTGAGGCTGGTGCAGTGTGTGGCGCCTATTGTCCTGGTCATGAGGCTGGTGCAGTGTGTGGCAACTATTGTCCTGGTCATGAGGCTGGTGCAGTGTGTGGCGCCTATTGTCTTGGTCTTGAGGCTGGTGCAGTGTGTGGCAACTATTGTCCTGGTCTTGAGGCTGGTGCAGAGTGTGGCAACTATTGTCTTGGTCTTGAGGCTGGTGCAGTGTGTGGCGCCTATTGTCCTGGTCTTGAGGCTGGTGCAGTGTGTGGCGCCTATTGTCCTGGTCAAGAGGCTGGTGCAGTGTGTGGCGACTATTGTCCTGGTCTTGAGGCTGGTGCAGTGTGTGGCAACTATTGTCCTGGTCATGAGGCTGGTGCAGTGTGTGGCAACTATTGTCCTGGTCTTGAGGCTGGTGCAGAGTGTGGCAACTATTGTCTTGGTCTTGAGGCTGGTGCAGAGTGTGGCAACTATTGTCCTGGTCATGAGGCTGGTGCAGTGTGTGGCAACTATTGTCCTGGTCTTGAGGCTGGTGCAGTGTGTGGCACCTATTGTCTTGGTCTTGAGGCTGGTGCAGTGTGTGGCGACTATTGTCCTGGTCTTGAGGCTGGTGCAGTGTGTGGCAACTATTGTCCTGGTCTTGAGGCTGGTGCAGTGTGTGGCAACTATTGTCCTGGTCATGAGGCTGGTGCAGTGTGTGGCGCCTATTGTCTTGGTCATGAGGCTGGTGCAGTGTGTGGCGCCTATTGTCTTGGTCTTGAGGCTGGTGCAGTGTGTGGCGCCTATTGTCCTGGTCATGAGGCTGGTGCAGTGTGTGGCGCCTATTGTCTTGGTCTTGAGGCTGGTGCAGTGTGTGGCGCCTATTGTCCTGGTCTTGAGGCTGGTGCAGTGTGTGGCGCCTATTGTCCTGGTCTTGAGGCTGGTGCAGTGTGTGGCAACTATTGTCCTGGTCTTGAGGCTGGTGCAGTGTGTGGCGCCTATTGTCCTGGTCATGAGGCTGGTGCAGTGTGTGGCGCCTATTGTCTTGGTCTTGAGGCTGGTGCAGTGTGTGGCAACTATTGTCCTGGTCTTGAGGCTGGTGCAGAGTGTGGCACCTATTGTCTTGGTCTTGAGGCTGGTGCAGAGTGTGGCACCTATTGTCCTGGTCATGAGGCTGGTAGAATGTACATAAATATGAGCTGGTTGTTAATAGTAGTTGAGGTAGTTTGATGTGTAGTAGTTTGCCAATGCCGCTCTACCGTTTTGGGTTATTATGATTTATAGAAAAGATGGAACCATCAAATTCAGTGTTTATAGGAATGCATTACATTTTCAAACCATCAAATCAGTTAAAGGTTCAGTATTATCCTCCTTGTTTCTGAGAGCATTATGAGTGCTAGAATTTATTAATCACGAAATGTCAAAGATTTTGTTTACCTGAATTTACCTGAGGGCCACTAATACTAGTGGCCTCGATGACGACAGAAGGCCGGCGGCTTGCCAGACGTCTCCCCATTTGCCCTGATGATCTTTTCCAGCTGTATATTTAAACCCAGCAGAGTTTTAACGGTTACGGCTTCGGCGGGTAGGCGGTTCCACGGGTTTACAACCCTATGGGTGAAAAAGCATCTGTTTTCTGTCCTACATTGTGGTTTGTTGAACTAGGACCCGTTGCTTGTCGTTCGCGTTACATCTGACCTTTTGAACAAATGGTCCGGATCGACATCCTCCAAATTGTTCAGTATTTTAAAGGTTTCGATGAGATCCGGCCGGTCATGCCTGACTTGTAGTGTTGTTAGCCCTGTGGCCCTCAAACTTTCCTGATACGTCAGATGATTTAGCTCTGGAATAATTTTTGTTGCCCGTTTTCTTTAGATTGCTATGAAGTTGTAATATGCAAAATGTTATGCAGCTTTGAGGCAGGATAAAAGAACATATTATAACACTAACCCAGGAGAAGTTCAGTATTGCAAAAAATTAATTTGTTCTCTCTCTTATACAGATAATCTATCAAAGATCTCACACACGCTTAAAAAGTTCAATATCAATGTGGACTTGAGAAATGAAAGAAGAGTGAGAAGTTTCTTGATGAGAAACTTGGGGAAATGTTCAGCTGGCTGTGTGTATCGTGTACTGTGTAGAGTGTGATTGTTTCTATTGTTCAGACACAACAATTGTAATTACAAGTTTTGCATGGCATGAGTGCTCTGTATGATTGGAGAAGAATCAAATGCTCTCATCATTTATCATATGTTATGTGCCATTTGATGTAAGGATACAATGCCTAATTCTTGGCCTACAACCAAGAACTTGCCATTATACCCACAAATATAAACATAATAGATGCATCCCTTCTAATATACAAAATATTATTATATCTTTGTCCTAGTTTGAATAAGATAAATTCATTTTTGGCCTGCTAAAATTGCCACAAAGGTTAATCGATCAAGGTCAAATATAGTTTACTTTAGTCTACTCTGTAATTTGGGTCATAAAAAACACGTATACAATGGATTTTGTGTGTTTACCAGCTGGTGCTTTCCGAATTCCAGACGTGTTTGCTTCCTAGCGCCTCGTACAACAATTCCAGACGTGTTTGCTTCCTAGCGCCTCGTACAACAATTCCAGACGTGTTTGCTTCCTAGCGTCTCGTACAACAATTCCAGACGTGTTTGCTTCCTAGCGTCTCGTACAACAATTCCAGACGTGTTTGCTTCCTAGCGTCTCGTACAACAATTCCAGACGTGTTTGCTTCCTAGCGCCTCGTACAACAATTCCAGACGTGTTTGCTTCCTAGCGTCTCGTACAACAATTCCAGACGTGTTTGCTTCCTAGCGTCTCGTACAACAATTCCAGACGTGTTTGCTTCCTAGCGTCTCGTACAACAATTCCAGACGTGTTTGCTTCCTAGCGTCTCGTACAACAATTCCAGACGTGTTTGCTTCCTAGCGTCTCGTACAACAATTCCAGACGTGTTTGCTTCCTAGCGCCTCGTACAACAATTCCAGACGTGTTTGCTTCCTAGCGTCTCGTACAACAATTCCAGACGTGTTTGCTTCCTAGCGCCTCGTACAACAATTCCAGACGTGTTTGCTTCCTAGCGCCTCGTACAACAATTCCAGACGTGTTTGCTTCCTAGCGTCTCGTACAACAATTCCAGACGTGTTTGCTTCCTAGCGCCTCGTACAACAATTCCAGACGTGTTTGCTTCCTAGCGTCTCGTACAACAATTCCAGACGTGTTTGCTTCCTAGCGTCTCGTACAACAATTCCAGACGTGTTTGCTTCCTAGCGTCTCGTACAACAATTCCAGACGTGTTTGCTTCCTAGCGTCTCGTACAACAATTCCAGACGTGTTTGCTTCCTAGCGTCTCGTACAACAATTCCAGACGTGTTTGCTTCCTAGCGCCTCGTACAACAATTCCAGACGTGTTTGCTTCCTAGCGTCTCGTACAACAATTCCAGACGTGTTTGCTTCCTAGCGTCTCGTACAACAATTCCAGACGTGTTTGCTTCCTAGCGCCTCGTACAACAATTCCAGACGTGTTTGCTTCCTAGCGCCTCGTACAACAATTCCAGACGTGTTTGCTTCCTAGCGCCTCGTACAACAATTCCAGACGTGTTTGCTTCCTAGCGCCTCGTACAACAATTCCAGACGTGTTTGCTTCCTAGCGCCTCGTACAACAATTCCAGACGTGTTTGCTTCCTAGCGCCTCGTACAACAATTCCAGACGTGTTTGCTTCCTAGCGCCTCGTACAACAATTCCAGACGTGTTTGCTTCCTAGCGTCTCGTACAACAATTCCAGACGTGTTTGCTTCCTAGCGCCTCGTACAACAATTCCAGACGTGTTTGCTTCCTAGCGTCTCGTACAACAATTCCAGACGTGTTTGCTTCCTAGCGTCTCGTACAACAATTCCAGACGTGTTTGCTTCCTAGCGTCTCGTACAACAATTCCAGACGTGTTTGCTTCCTAGCGCCTCGTACAACAATTCCAGACGTGTTTGCTTCCTAGCGCCTCGTACAACAATTCCAGACGTGTTTGCTTCCTAGCGCCTCGTACAACAATTCCAGACGTGTTTGCTTCCTAGCGCCTCGTACAACAATTCCAGACGTGTTTGCTTCCTAGCGCCTCGTACAACAATTCCAGACGTGTTTGCTTCCTAGCGCCTCGTACAACAATTCCAGACGTGTTTGCTTCCTAGCGTCTCGTACAACAATTCCAGACGTGTTTGCTTCCTAGCGTCTCGTACAACAATTCCAGACGTGTTTGCTTCCTAGCGCCTCGTACAACAATTCCAGACGTGTTTGCTTCCTAGCGTCTCGTACAACAATTCCAGACGTGTTTGCTTCCTAGCGTCTCGTACAACAATTCCAGACGTGTTTGCTTCCTAGCGTCTCGTACAACAATTCCAGACGTGTTTGCTTCCTAGCGCCTCGTACAACAATTCCAGACGTGTTTGCTTCCTAGCGCCTCGTACAACAATTCCAGACGTGTTTGCTTCCTAGCGCCTCGTACAACAATTCCAGACGTGTTTGCTTCCTAGCGTCTCGTACAACAATTCCAGACGTGTTTGCTTCCTAGCGTCTCGTACAACAATTCCAGACGTGTTTGCTTCCTAGCGTCTCGTACAACAATTCCAGACGTGTTTGCTTCCTAGCGTCTCGTACAACAATTCCAGACGTGTTTGCTTCCTAGCGTCTCGTACAACAATTCCAGACGTGTTTGCTTCCTAGCGCCTCGTACAACAATTCCAGACGTGTTTGCTTCCTAGCGCCTCGTACAACAATTCCAGACGTGTTTGCTTCCTAGCGTCTCGTACAACAATTCCAGACGTGTTTGCTTCCTAGCGTCTCGTACAACAATTCCAGACGTGTTTGCTTCCTAGCGCCTCGTACAACAATTCCAGACGTGTTTGCTTCCTAGCGTCTCGTACAACAATTCACGTCTAGTAACGATTATTTGTATTAAATATTGACTCAATTCCCGCCAAACACACACCAAAACTACGACGTTGGCACAACGTTCGAACAAGTTTTAACACCTCCTAACCAGTTATAACAACCAATATAACAAGTTGTAACAACGTTCTAATACGTCATAAACACGTTAAGCCAAGATGTAACAACTTTATTACAAGTTGTAACAAGCGGAAAATAGACAGTTTCGGTTTGTGTTTCAAGGGAATTAACCACTTTGCGAATGACTCGGACTTCACCGGACACTTTGAGAATGCTCCAGTGACTCGGATACTTTTGATATCGTTCGCCTTATGCGTTTTTGTTCTCGTATTGGCATCCTTGGTGATATTTAGCGCCCTCTGATTATTTTGCGTATTTGATGGTGCTACATAGCCTTCCCGGTTTGGTGCCTTCTTTTGATAATTACTTACTTACTTGAGAATGCTCCATACTAACCACTTATAGAACGAGAGGCTTTGGCCTACTTGTCACTTCAAGGACAAGAGGCTGTGTCAAAGGGATCGCCTGCATAGCGGTGCACAGTAGCTAGCATCGTTTAGAAGTGTGTGAAGATAACAGCTTAAGATAAGAACCAAAAGTTGATAGGACCTTACATTCCGTTATCTGAACCTCTGGTTATTGATAAGATGAGTTGTTGTGCTAACATTCAAGGGCACGGCTGCTGTGTTAGCACTCAAGGGCACGGCTGCTGTGTTAGCACTCAAGGGCACGGCTGCTGTGTTAGCACTCAAGGGCACGGCTGCTGTGTTAGCACTCAAGGGCACGGCTGCTGTGTTAGCACTCAAGGGCACGGCTGCTGTGTTAGCACTCAAGGACACGGCTGCTGTGTTAGCACTCAAGGGCACGGCTGCTGTGTTAGCACTCAAGGACACGGCTGCTGTGTTAGCACTCAAGGACACGGCTGCTGTGTTAGCACTCAAGGGCACGGCTGCTGTGTTAGCACTCAAGGGCACGGCTGCTGTGTTAGCACTCAAGAGCACGGCTGCTGTGTTAGCACTCAAGAGCACGGCTGCTGTGTTAGCACTCAAGGACACGGCTGCTGTGTTAGCACCCAAGGGCACGGCTGCTGTGTTAGCACTCAAGGGCACGGCTGCTGTGTTAGCACTCAAGGGCACGGCTGCTGTGTTAGCACTCAAGGACACGGCTGCTGTGTTAGCACTCAAGGACACGGCTGCTGTGTTAGCACTCAAGGGCACGGTTGTTAGCACTCAAGGGCACAACCGAGTAGTTTTAGGCCGGCCACACACGTGCAGTTTTAACTGACAGTTATGACTGTTCAGTTATAACTGTCACAGTTCAAACTGACGTCAGTTAAAAATGAAATGCACACACACACACACACACACACACACACACACACACACACACACACACACACACACACACACACACACACACACACACACACATATGGGGGCCTGGTAGCCTGGTGGATAGCGCGCAGGACTCGTAATTCTGTGGCGCGGGTTCGATTCCTGCACCAGGCAGAAACAAATGAGCAAAGTTTCTTTCACCCTGAATGCCCCTGTTACCAAGCAGTAAATAGGTACCTGGGAGTTAGTCAGCTGTCGCGGGCTGCTTCGTGGGGTGTGTGTGGTGTGGGAAACAAAAGTAGTTAGTAAACAGTTGATTGACAGTTGAGACGCGGGCCGAAAGTGCAGAGCTCAACCCCCGCAAGCACAACTAAGTGAATACACACACACACACACACACACACACACACACACACACACACACACACACACACACACACACACACTGATAATATTAGACAGTCAGTTGTATTGAATATAATTATTGGAATATTTAATAAAATAATTTGTAATTAGCGACAGATATTGACTGACAAAAATGAGCAAGAATTACACTATAAATATTTTAATATTAAATATCACTGGAAGATTTAACTGGAGAGTTGAATGCGTTGTAGATAGGTTGCTGTTATATATGGGTTGGTTGTGGAGACCATATGTATGGGATTTAGGGATATAATATATAAATAACAAAGGTACAAGCTGGCTGACTGGTTAAACTGGGGTATAGTAGGTTAATATAGGTACATTAGGTTAGGATAACTAATTATCCTAACATTAGTTAGGATAATTAGGTTAGGATATATATATATATATATATATATATATATATATATATATATATATATATATATATATATATATATATATATATATATATATATATATTGGTGAATACTGGCAGCAGGTTTTCTTTTAAACATGTCTCATTGAATATGACCGCATATTCAGTATTTACTATCTTCTGGTTTAGGGCTTCTATCCCTCTATTTTCCTAGCATCAGGGCTCAGCTGAAAGAGGTTCTCCAAAACTCATTTTCATTATTTCAAGGTGAAGAAAAAAGTGAATTATTATAGAATGTATTACAATTATTTATACAATTTGCACAACGTTTCGAACCTCCATGGTTCATTCTCAAGTGAAATGAAATTACAGGACTCGTTGATTTATACCCGTATGGGGTCAGGTAATAAAGGTAAAAACAAGGGGGATACATAGGGGATAAATGGGGGACGAAGCACATAAGAACATAAGAATAAAGGTAACTGCAGAAGGCCTATTGGCCCATACGAGGCAGCTCCTATCTACATACAAAGATTAGTCAAGTGTAATTGGCCTGTTATGTTGAACAGTGTCTTCTGTGTTGGCATCGTTATATTCCGGTCTTGTCCTTACTCTCATGGTGGGTAGAGTAAATAGTTCCGTGATTTGGGTGTTCATGGTTGGTTGTTCTATTCTAATGTGAACTGCTTCAAGACTTTGTAACCTTCTTGCATCTTGGGTTTTGTCTATTATACAGGTATTTTTGTTCATTTCTCTTGTTAGGGTGATGTCGTGGGCTTGTCTCATGTGATTCCTGGGGGCACCGGATTGAAGGTGTCATGTCAAACATGGACACGGCTGCTGTGTCAACACTCAAGGACACGACTGTTGTGTCAACACTCAAGGACACGGCTGTTGTGGCAACACTCAAGGACACGGCTGTTGTGTCAACACTCAAGGACACGACTGTTGTGTCAACACTCAAGGACACGGCTGTTGTGTCAACACTCAAGGACACGGCTGTTGTGTCAACACTCAAGGACACGGCTGTTGTGTCAACACTCAAGGACACGGCTGTTGTGTCAACACTCAAGGACACGGCTGTTGTGTCAACACTCAAGGACACGGCTGTTGTGTCAACACTCAAGGACACGACTGTTGTGTCAACACTCAAGGACACGGCTGTTGTGTCAACACTCAAGGACACGACTGTTGTGTCAACACTCAAGGACACGGCTGTTGTGTCAACACTCAAGGACACGGCTGTTGTGTCAACACTCAAGGACACGGCTGTTGTGTCAACACTCAAGGACACGGCTGTTGTGTCAACACTCAAGGACACGGCTGTTGTGTCAACACTCAAGGACACGGCTGTTGTGTCAACACTCAAGGACACGACTGTTGTCAACACTCAAGGACACGGCTGTTGTTGTCAACACTCAAGGACACGGCTGTTGTTGTCAACACTCAAGGACACGACTGTTGTCAACACTCAAGGACACGGCTGTTGTTGTCAACACTCAAGGACACGACTGTTGTCAACACTCAAGGGCTTCAATCCCACAAAACTGTAGCATCATCTCTAGCGGCTTCGCTCCGACGTGAGAGAAGGGCGGTGTCTGCCCTCGGGCGCCGGCTTGGGGACCTTCAGCCCCAACCATCTCGGTACTCACCTAGTTGTGCTTGCGAGGGTTGAGCTCTGGCTCTTTGGTCCCGCCTCTCAACCGTCAATCAACAGGTGTACAGATTCCTGTTGATTGACGGTTGAGAGGCGGGACCAAAGAGCCAGAGCTCAACCCCCGCCTCTCAGTATATAGGTAACCATGATATATATGTACCTCCGCCTACAGTTTAGACCTATTGTCTTGTGTATGACCCTCTGTCCTGCGTGACAGTGAATACCAGCATTATCCTCACTTTAATAAGACTTAATCGAAATCCTCAGATTAGGCAAAATTGTAATTAATGTTGTCAATAAAGATGTTAATAATAATAAAGTATACAGGTTGGAGTGACTGCCCTGAACGCCGTAATCAGCGTGACAGCTTGTCACAAACATTTGAGCTAACTTATAATTACATTTTTGATAAATGTATAATTTATTATTCAGTCAACATATTTATGTATGCTTCACTGCTTGAGGGGGTTGAGCTCTGGCTCTTTGGTCCCGCCTCTCAACCGTACGTGTACCCGACCTGTAACACAACCCACAACACTACATAATCACTAGAACGCACAACCACAAGAACACACAACCGTCAGAAAACACATTAGGGGGCGCTGGTGGCTGAGTAGACAGCACACTGGATTCGTAGTCCTGTGGTCCCGGGTTCGATTGCCGGCGCCGGCGGAAAGAGATGGGCAGCGTTTCTTTCACCCTGATGCGCCTGTTACCTAGCAGTAAATAGGTACCTAGGAGTTAGACAGCTGTTACGCATACACAAACACCTTCCTGTGTGTGTGTGTGGGGGGGGGGGGAAATAAAAGTTAGTAGTAAAATTTAACTAGTTAGTAACAGTTGAGAGGCGGGCCGAAGGAGCAGAGCTCAACCCCTACAACTAGGTTGCGGGGGTTGTATTCCCCCAGCAATGTATTCCTCCGCAATATTGCACCTAGTTGTATTCACAACTAGGTGAATACACCCACAAGAACAATCGACCACAGGAAAACAACTGCAGAACACAAACATACAAAAACATTCAATCTTATGAACACCCACCCACGAGAACCCCCAAGAACACACAGGAACACACACACCCACAAGAACACACACGCACAAGAACACACACGCACAAGAACACACACCCACAAGAACACACACGCACAAGAACACACACCCACAAGAACACACACGCACAAGAACACACACGCACAAGAACACACAACACACAGGAACACACACACCCACAAGAACACACAGGAACACACACACCCACAAGAACACACAACACACAGGAACACACACACCCACAAGAACACACAGGAACACACACACCCACAAGAACACACAACACACAGGAACACACACACCCACAAGAACACACAACACACAGGAACACACACACCCACAAGAACACACAACAACTCACAGGAAGGATGAGTGAGCAGGGAAGAGACATGCAGAACCAGAACATGTTTTGGTTCAGTTTTCCACTGAAGAGGCAATAATACATCACCTCTCTGTCCCTCGTCACCTCTCTGCCCCTCGTCACCTCTCTGCCCCTCACCGACCCTCGTCACCTCTCTGCCCCTCACCGACCCTCGTCACCTCTCTGCCCCCTCACCGACCCTCGTCACCTCTCTGCCCCCTCACCGACCCTCGTCACCTCTCTGCCTCTCACCGACCCTCGTCACCTCTCTGCCTCTCACCGACCCTTGTCACCTCTCTGCCTCTCACCGACCCTCGTCACCTCTCTGCCTCTCACCGACCCTTGTCACCTCTCTGCCTCTCACCGACCCTTGTCACCTCTCTACCTCTCACCGACCCTTGTCACCTCTCTGCCTCTCACCGACCCTTGTCACCTCTCTGCCTCTCACCGACCCTTGTCACCTCTCTGCCTCTCACCGACCCTCGTCACCTCTCTGCCTCTCACCGACCCTCGACACCTCTCTGCCTCTCACCGACCCTTGTCACCTCTCTGCCCTTCAGGAGAACATGAACAAGATCACGTCGACCACTAGAACACAACCGCCAGTACACAACAAGAAGAACAAACAACCACTTGAAAACAACACACAAACACACCGTGTCCCGCGTAGAGCAAAATACAGTTGATTAAAGTAAGTCATCTCACCCTATACAGGTGCTGGTGGTGGCGAAGAGGGAGACAGAGTGCTTGTGTGAGGAACTTCGTGCGTGCCTTGGTTCGATCTCCGTGGCCCTCCTTACCGGCCTGCAGGGTTACCACCAGGTTCTTCGAGTGTGAGATGACCCCTCTTCATCTTGCTGGTTTTTTGTCCATATTGCTTGTTCAGTATTGTTGTTATTTTAGGTTGTTTAAATTGTTATCTTGGGTGAAGGAAGCAACCACAGGGGCCAAAACAAGGAAGCTGAAGATAAAAACATTGAATTACTACATTTCCAAACATGTATATTTATAGATTGCGAGAATTAATAGTTGAATATATTGACTGACAAATACATTACTAGTACGGGGTCAATTTAATGACAAAGTAACATTAAAGTAGAAGATAATTCTCTTACCAATATAGTATTGCAGTCTCCGTGGTGTAGTGGTAAGACACGCTCCTGGCGTTTCGCAAGCGCTTTGTCCTGGGTTCGTATCCTGGCCGGGGAGGATTTACAGGGCGTCAATCCCTAACTGTAGCCACTGTTTACCAAACAGTAAAATCGGTGCCTGGTTATTAAACGATTTCGTGGGGTCGTATTCCGGTGGACATAGACCTAAAGACTTGCCAGAAACGCTATGCCTGCTAGTGGCTGTACAAGAATGTAAGAACTCTTGTATGTATATGTGTGTGTGTATATATATAATATATATATATATATATATATAATATATATATATATATATATATATATATATATATATATATATATATATATATATATATATATAATATATATATATATATATATATATATATATATATATATATATATATATATATATATCACTAAGAACTCTTTGACCCGGCAAGGATTCGAACCCATGCCGTCCAGGATCACCCCTAAACGTACACAGTACCGTGACCACCGCCGCACCAATGATCGTCTTGGCTTGCGCGGTCGTGCAGCTTTCTCACACATGTTAGACTCAGTGCGGCCCGTGCATGCGCCAGAATTTGATGAAAAACTGTACCCAAATGGATCCATGAGTGTCGTCGGGGGTTGGTCAGTCAGGGAGCTTAGTTAATAAGCACCAGGACTGACCAATCCTTATAGACGATCATTGGTACGGTGGTCACGGTACTGTGTACGTTTAGGGGTGATCCTGGACGGCATGGGTTCGAATCCTGGCCGGGTCAAAGAGTTCTTAGTGATCTATGGCTTGCGCGTTCATGCAGCTTCATGCCTATATATATATCTCCTGAATACAGTAATCCTGACCACGAATGATATAAGGTAAGTCTCAGACAATAATATTTATCCCACCTCTGCCTGCTCAAGTCTTACTGGGCTCCAACATAATACTGAAGACTCAAACAGCTGACCCTGCATTCCGAGCCGTAACACATAACAGAGGCACAAGAACGTATCTAGGCACCTTATGAGTGGAGAAAATAAACAATCCCACAACAAAATTGTCAAGATCAACAATCTATTGTAGACTATTTAAAATTTTTAATGTTTTTAAAACTTAATTCATTGCTGTTTTAATGAGGCCTGTGTGATTAACTGTGTTAACTGATGCACCAGAATTGTAAAAATATATTCGCTCTCAAGCAATAACGTAACTGTTAATTAAGATGGAGGCGGACCTAGTAGTCCCACCTCCTTCGTTACCAGAAATAATCAGGGTAGAATTCTACCAGACTTACCGGCCAGCTTCCGTTGTCCTGCCCTAACTAATCCCTGGAGCAGAGATCCCCTAGAGCGGAACTCCTCACCACAAGACTCACCCGGTGCCTTAATTTTATATAATTGAAGCTGTCTTAGTGTCTCCGGTAAGAAGCAGCGCCCCTTCCTCTTTCAGATTACGTCGCTGTTCGCTCGTGTGCACTACGGCCAAATATTGACAATTCGAAATGGAAATTTATTGTCCAATTAAATTTTGTTAATTTTTTCCCCAAAACAGCAAGTTAAGGGTCCTCTGGTAGGTACGGAGGGCAGGAAGTTCTCCTAAGGTCTCAAAACATCATGAAAACCATTAATTGAAGGTTTCCTCTCCTAACCTAACAGCCTAAGCCCAAAACAAAACGGGACAGTACATCACTTTTTGTGAGCCGATTTAATTTTGAATTACGTAGATGTTTAGCCTGAGTGCGCATACGAGCGAAATGTGACCTAGTTTGTACGAGGACGGGTTGGGCAAGCGACACCTCTGCCACCATGACCACCAAAGGCAGACCCATCACGCGCTCCGGTTCACAACTTTAGGGTTTTAGTATAGTATTTGATCTGGTCCTCTGTCCTCTAAGGGTTTGGTTCCCCTCTCATCCTTCCTCTCGTCCTCCCTCAAACATCAACCTTTCTGCCCACTCCCCCCACATCAACCTCTGCCCCCCTCCCCCCACATCAACCTCTGCCCCCCCTCTCCCCCCATCAATCCCTGCCCCCTTCCCCCCCATCAACCTCTGCCCCCCCCCCCCAATTATCCGCTCTTCCCTTTCATAAAAAAAATAATATTGAGAAATTAAACTAATTTGTATTTAAAGAAATAATTTGTTTTGATGAAAAGTGTTCGGACAACTGAACGAATATATTTCACACTTAACCAGGATTGCATCGTTGAGAATCGGGTCGGGGGTGTGAATGATTAATCATATTTATTAAATCATTTAATTTTGGCCTACCCCGACCTGCCTATGTCCGTCCCGTACCCCAGACCATCTTCCCTATACATTTGGGTAAGGCTTTAGCCCCGAGGCTGTGGCCTCCACCTTTAAACAGAGACAGTCTCTCTTACAGTATACTATATATCAGCGTGGCCTGGGGGTCTGTCTCCCATCTCTCCATCAATCTATCCATCCATCTGTCCTATTCATCTATATACCTATCCAGCTGTCTATCCATTTATCCATCAATCTAGACAACTTATCTATTCATCTATCCATCCATCTGCTGTCTGCCTCATTTTCCCTGACTGTCCCAGCCTCATTCTGCCTATTTCCTCAATGCCTGTCTGTCTCTGTCATTGTCTGTTTGGCTTACTCTGCCTCTGCTTCTCCCTGACACTGTCTGTCTTTCTCTTATACAAAAATGTAACTGGCTTGAGAAAGCCTTAAAGGCGTGTAAGAATCTTCTGTTTTATGCGAGAACGCGCAAGTTATCGCCAATTTGAACGCCACCAGAACATTTCTGTTCATTTCCCCGAGATCAGTGAATACTGGCGCATATTACCATAAGATTTTTTGTTGTTTCAAAAGGTTACTTTGTAAATATTTGTTGGTGTCGCTGGCGGGCAGTGCCAAACATGGTCGTGCGGGGGGGGGGGGGGGGAGTCTGAATGTGACCGTGGCACGCTGTTCCCCTTTGAACTCTGAGGACCTCAGATTTATATATATATATATATATATATATATATATATATATATATATATATATATATATATATATATATATATATATATATATAATATATATATATATAATTTCCTGCGTAGGTATTTACGCAGGAAATTTATATATTTTTTCTATATATAGATAAATCCTGCGTAGATATTTACAGAGGTAAATATTTTGAAAACAAGAAAATTACACCAGACTATAACAAAATAGTAGTTTACAACATTATTTACTGATTTCGGGAAAATGAATATAAATTTTGTGATATTCAAACTTGGGCCGTAGCACCATAAAGCATGTAACTTGACTAGTCCGCTGCTGCTGCTGGTGCTGCTGCTCAGTCCTACCGATGGTCAACCCACTAAACTCCCACAGATTCAAAGCAATCTGGTAACTATTATATTTTTGAATATTCCATTAATTATACTAACTAATTGCTCTTATTGTGTTGAGGGGGGAGTGGGGGGGTGGGTGGGGGTGACGGGAGAGAAGGGGGGCTGGAAGGGAAGGTAATAGGGGATAGGGGGAAAAAGAGTAAAAGAGAGAGAGAGAGAGAGAATGATAGAGAGATAGACAGACAGACTTATACCATAGACAGTTTTTTATAGACAAAGATATATAAAGAGCGAGAGACCCGGGCAACTTTTGTACCCTTCGATATATGTATATACATAGTGTGTATATATGAGAGTTGGTGTGGGTGTTGTGTAATATGTGACGGGGTGTGTGTCGCAGGCTGGAGAGTCACAGTGTGGTGGTGTGGAGTGAGGCGGAGGGCGGCGAGGCGCTCCACCAGCTGCCGTGCTCACAGTTCAGTCTGGTGGTGGAGTGGGAGGGTGCCGGCGTGCCAGCCTCCGCCTGCGTCCAACACTGCACCAGGCAGAACATCCCAGTCATCTCCCTCACCCACCTCCCAGGTGCGTATCATCACACTATTCTCTACCTTTATTATACCTCCAAGTAACTGCTAAACGGCAGCTTTAATTCACTCAAGAAACTGTACAAGTAGAGATGATATATTTTTGAAGGTGTATTATAATGAGGCGAGTTGTACTGTTTGTTGGCAGGCGGGAGGGTGGAGGAGGAGGGGAGCCGTGAGGAGAAGAGAGCCAGGATCATCCCGAGTGTGGAGGAGCCGCCGCCGCCGCAGCGTGAGGCCGGTGGTGGTGGGGCCAGCCCGGACACCTTCACCCTGGTGGCCTCCTCTACTGTCACCAACAACGCCGAGCTCCACTACATCCTCACCTCCATTTATAACATCAACCTGGTGGAGAGGTGTCTCAGGTGCGACCTGCCCCTCTTGCTGCCCCACGACGCACCCCACCCGTCACAACACGGTCACAGTATTGTCACACCCGTCACAGCACGGTCACACCCGTCACAGTATTGTCACACCCGTCACAGCACCGTCACAGTATTATCACACCCGTCACAGTATTGTCACACCCGTCACAGTATTGTCACACCCGTCACAGCACCGTCACAGTATTATCACACCCGTCACAGTATTGTCACACCCGTCACAGTATTGTCACACCCGTCACAGTATTGTCACACCCGTCACAGTATTGTCACACCCGTCACAGTATTGTCACACCCGTCACAGTATTGTCACACCCGTCACAGTATTGTCACACCCGTCACAGTATTGTCACACCCGTCACAGTATTGTCACACCCGTCACAGTATTGTCACACCCGTCATAGCACCGTCACACCCGTCACAGTATTGTCACACCCGTCACAGTATTGTCACACCCGTCACAGCACGGTCACACCCGTCACAGCACGGTCACACCCGTCACAGCACGGTCACACCCGTCACAGCACGGTCACACCCGCCACAGCACCGTCACACCCGCCACAGTATTGTCACACCCGCCACAGTATTGTCACACCCGTCACAGTATTGTCACAGTATTGTCACACCCGTCACAGTATTGTCACACCCGTCACAGTATTGTCACACCCGTCACAGTATTGTCACACCCGTCACAGTATTGCCACACCCGTCACAGTATAGTCACACCCGTCACAGTATTGCCACACCCGTCACAGTATTGCCACACCCGTCACAGCACGGTCACACCCGTCACAGTATTGCCACACCCGTCACAGCACGGTCACACCCGTCACAGCACGGTCACACCCGTCACAGCACGGTCACAACCGTCACAGCACGGTCACAACCGTCACAGTATTGTCACAATACGGTCACAACCGTCACAGCACGGTCACACCCGTCACAGCACGGTCACACCCGTCACAGCACGGTCACACCTGTCACAGTATTGTCACAATACGGTCACAACCGTCACAGTATTGCCACACCCGTCACAATACGATCACACCCGTCACAGCACGGTCACAGTATTGTCACACCCGTCACAATACGGTCACACCCGTCACAGTATTGTCACACCCGTCACAATACGGTCACACCCGTCACAGTATTGCCTCACCCGTCATCCTTCACTCAGGTCTCACCTGTGTACCCAACAGTAATTGAGAACCTGGTTGTAAAACAATTGAACGATGATGTTATGGGGAAAACAGTCAAAGGTATCTTAACTTGTTCAGTACCTGTCACGAGACATAACCCAACCCGTCCTCTTTAAAATAACGCCACTTTTGGCTGGTATGCGCCGCTATGGCCAAATTTGGACGTAATTTGAAATGAAATCGACTCACAAAAGTGACGTACTGTTCCGTTTTCTGTTTGAGTCGTCCGGCTTACTTGGCCATCTTAGAAGAGGAAACTTTCCATTAACGTTTTTCATACCGTTTTGAAACTTTGAGAATTTCCTGCCCACCTAACCTACCAGAGGATCCTTAACTTACTGTTGTTGAACAAAAAATCCAAAATTTATTTTCATTTATTTTTCATTTTCAAATTACGTCCATATTCGGCCATACTGGTAAACGGCCAAAAGCGACGTTCTTTTTAAGATGACAGATTGACCCCCAGGGGCCGGATTCACGAAGCAGTTACGCAGGTACTTACGAACCTGTACATCTTTTCTCAATCTTTGGCGGCTTTGTTTACAATTATTACACAGTTAATGAGGAGGCATCAGGAGGCTGTTTATAACAATAACAGCAGTTGATTGGGAAGTTTTCATGCTTGTAAATTGTTTAATAAATGTAAATAAAGCCGTCAAAGATTGAGAAAAGCTGTACACGTTAGTAAGTATCTACGTAACTGCTTCGTGAATCTGGGCCCAGTACTGCAGCACACTCAGTTAAGTAATAATAACAACTTGTTACATACGTTACGCTTGTTATGTTAGGCCTAACAGATAACACGGGGTACAAACTGCCAGTAATGATTCATCTGATAACGCAACAAATTTTTGTGTGAAGAAAATGTGGAAACTTTCTTGAATTTTATTTTAGAGGAAAATATCACCTTGTAGACGCCAGAGTGCGCGCGTGTGTGTGTGTGTGTGTGTAGACACCAGAGTGCGCGTGTGTGTGTAGACGCCAGAGTGCGGGTGTGTGTGTGTGTCTGGGTAGACGCCAGATTGCGTGTGTGTGTGTCTGGGTAGACGCCAGAGTGCGGGTGTGTGTGGGGTAGACGCCAGAGTGCGGGTGTGTGTGTGTGTGGGGTAGACGCCAGATTGCGTGTGTGTGTGTCTGGGGTAGACGCCAGAGTGCGGGGATGCTGGGGGGGGGAGGTGTGAGGTAGACGCCAGAGTGCGGGGGGGGGGGGGTAGACGCCAGAGTGCGGGTGAGAGTGTCGGGTAGACGCCAGAGTGCGGGGATGCGGGGGGGGGGTGTGGGGTAGACGCCAGAGTGCGGGTGTGTGTGTGTGGGGTAGACGCCAGAGTGCGGGTGTGAGTGTCTGGGGTAGACGCCAGAGTGCGGGGGTGTGAGTGTGTGGGGTAGACGCCAGAGTGCGGGGGTGTGAGTGCGTGGGGTAGACGCCAGAGTGCGGGGGTGTGAGTGTCTGGGGTAGACGCCAGAGTGCGGGGGTGTGAGTGTGTGGGGTAGACGCCAGAGTGCGGGGGGGGGTGTCTGGGGTAGACGCCAAAGTGCGTGTGTGAGAGTGTCTGGGGTAGACGCCAGAGTGCGTGTGAGAGTGTCTGGGGTAGACGCCAGAGTGCGTGTGTGTGTCTGGGGTAGACGCCAGAGTGCGGGTGTGAGTGTGGGGTAGACGCCAGAGTGCGGGTGTGTGTGTCTGGGTAGACGCCAGAGTGCGGGTGTGAGTGTGGGGTAGACGCCAGAGTGCGGGAGTGCGTGAGTGTGACAGCTGGCGCCCATGGTAAGAGTGAGGTGGTCCACGCCCACAGGGACGTGGTGCTGGAGGAGGAGGGGGGCGGCGCCGCCCACGCCTGGCCACACCTGCTCCTCGACGAGCGCACCAGTGTCCTGCTCCAGCCACTACACCAGCTGAGAACTGACGCCCACCTGCACCAGCTGACCTGCCAGGTGGTTCTCCTCTCCCTCCAGTGCACCACCTGCTACATCATACTCTACTCTCACCCTCCGGCTAATTCTGGGTACGTGCACCTCTCTCTTGGTTGACAGTGACCCGGGGAATATACCTTATTAATCAACAGTTAAGGGACGACATGCGCTGCGCTCTATGCAACTTTATGGGAATACCGCATGGTTTAGTTCTCTAGTTACACGGCTACAGTACTGTAGTGTAAGTGATGACTTGTAGTTACACGGCTACAGTACTGTAGTGTAAGTGATGACCTGTAGTTACACGGCTACAGTACTGTAGTGTAAGTGATGACCTGTAGTTACACGGCTACAGTACTGTAGTGTAAGTGATGACTTGTAGTTACACGGCTACAGTACTGTAGTGTAAGTGATGACCTGTAGTTACACGGCTACAGTACTGTAGTGTAAGTGATGACTTGTAGTTACACGGCTACAGTACTGTAGTGTAAGTGATGACCTGTAGTTACACGGCTACAGTACTGTAGTGTAAGTGATGACCTGTAGTTACACGGCTACAGTACTGTAGTGTAAGTGATGACTTGTAGTTACACGGCTACAGTACTGTAGTGTAAGTGATGACCTGTAGTTACACGGCTACAGTACTGTAGTGTAAGTGATGACTTGTAGTTACACGGCTACAGTACTGTAGTGTAAGTGATGACTTGTAGTTACACGGCTACAGTACTGTAGTGTAAGTGATGACCTGCAGTTATACTGGTAGGATGCAGATGCTATTACATGAAATTGTAAAGATTGATTCAATAATGAAGTGTTAATGTGGCACTATGAGCACACAGTTATCACTGGTGCCGGTGACTGATGGAGTGTTAATGTTGGTTAGTTATGTGTTCCGGAGCGGCGTGGTGAAGGCCCTCGCCCGCCTGGTGGCCACCTGTGCTCTCTTCCGCTCCCCGGACTATACTGTCTCCCTCCTCCTGGCCCACAACCTCCACCAGGTGAGTGAGTCTCCCTCCTCCTGGCCCACAACCTCCACCAGGTGAGTGAGTCTCCCTCCTCCTGGCCCACAACCTCCACCAGGTGAGTGAGTCTCCCTCCTCCTGGCCCACAACCTCCACCAGGTGAGTGAGTCTCCCTCCTCCTGGCCCACAACCTCCACCAGGTGAGTGAGTCTCCCTCCTCCTGGCCCACAACCTCCACCAGGTGAGTGAGTCTCCCTCCTCCTGGCCCACAACCTCCACCAGGTGAGTGAGTCTCCCTCCTCCTGGCCCACAACCTCCACCAGGTGAGTGAGTCTCCCTCCTCCTGGCCCACAACCTCCACCAGGTGAGTGAGTCTCCCTCCTCCTGGCCCACAACCTCCACCAGGTGAGTGAGTCTCCCTCCTCCTGGCCCACAACCTCCACCAGGTGAGTGAGTCTCCCTCCTCCTGGCCCACAACCTCCACCAGGTGAGTGAGTCTCCCTCCTCCTGGCCCACAACCTCCACCACACTGAAGGGTCGTCTACGTACCTAAACCAATAAAGGTTTACATTGGAGGTTTGTTTAATAAACATATTTTCAAGAAATTCCATATAAACGTAAACGTCAAATAAAGGTATACAGATCAAAATATATTAAGAACCTACACAAGCTGATGAATATATTCATTTGTTGACTAAATCATCGTTGGCATTAAAATGTGACAGGTTGGGGAGATGGTCCGCAAGGTGGGGGAGGCGACGCTGGCAGCCTCGCCCTGCTGGGACAGGGAGGAGTGGACTACCAGGCCCTGGCTCACACCTCAGATGAGTTCGGTAAGTCTCCATGTAGCACCCCTACTTCCCTTCACTGGGACTCTAGCAGACTCGATCCACGGACCCCACGCGTGTGGGGTCGAAGCTCTCTCCACCGAGCTTTTGAGTAGTCTTAATAAGGAAAGAGAGTCTGTGGTTCGAGTCTCCTAGAGCCCAGGTGAATGGAATGTTTATTCCCACGGAAGTTTGGGCTCCTACTTCCACTTTTGTGCTGTGTGTACTGCTGTTACTGCCGTGTTGTGGCTGATACTACTGAAACACCTACCCCCAAGAACCTTGGGGGGTTCTCTCCTCCAAACAACAAGGTTTAATGTTTATTATTTTAGCACAAACTCAATGTCAAGAGGTTGTGACTAGGCCAGCTGGTGAAGATGGTCTCCTTCAGTACACCTCACAAGACGCTGCTGCTAGTGATGACACCATCCTCACTCGAACATAAAACTTGCACAAGGCCAGTCTTCCTCATCTCATTAAGTTTATATGCCTACATACTGGTGAAGTTGATAATGTTGATATTTCTAGTAATACAATTACTTTCACAAGAGGTGTGACCTGATTGTATATGTGAGGACCTTGAACCTCCAAGAAACAAATGACATTCGAGGGAACCAATTTGGAACCCCGACTAATCACTTGTATATTGGC